>NC_041380.1:573998208-574005419 GCF_002162155.2 Triticum dicoccoides
CAGGCGGCGAGGCACTCCAGGCGGCGGCGATGGATGCCCGATCCAATCGGGATCAGGAGAGAGGGAGAGTGGGGGCGCGAGTGGGGGAGTGGGTGCGTGGGTGGTTAGGGTTTCGGGGGTGGGGAGGGGATAAGGGAGGCGGGGTGGGCCTCCTGGTGGCCTGGGTGTGTGGCCGAATGGGCCGGCCTGCTGGGCCGAGGCCCGGGGGGCAGGGGGTTTCTCTTTTTTTCTTTTGTTGTTTTGTCTTTTCCTTTTATTTATTCTTTCCTGCTTTATTTTAGTTGCATTTTATTTTAGTAAAATATACACTTAGTATCTAAATTAGTATTACAACTTAGCCCATAGTCACAAAAAGTCTAGACCCCAATTAACTTAGTTTGACATTTTATTAATAAAAAAGGTATTTAAATAATCATTTTAGCTACTGTTTTATTCATTTCATAGTATTTAAACATTTTATAAATGTGTGGTTTTTCCACCATAATTATCTATGCAATATTTGGTTCACTCAGAACATTTTAGTTTTAATATTTGAAAACTTTTATTGTTTGCCTGTTTTTTGAACTTGAAGTTGAACCGGTTTCGAACTAACTCGAGATTAGCAACTATAAATGAGGTGACGTGGCATCATTAGCAGAGGATCACTGTAGCTTAATTACCCGGGCGTCACAATTCTCCTCCACTACAAGAAATCTCGTCCCGAGATTTAAGAGGGGAGTAAGGGAAAGATGTGGCTACGAAATTCTATCGAGACTTCTCGGTCTTGGTTGCTCTTCTCGGAGAGGTCGATCCATTACATCGATGCCTTCATTCCTCTGCTTCAGGTCATCATGAGGGAGTCATCATCCTTTTCTTCAAGATCTCCATCGTACTTACGGAAAAGATAAGGGAGGGAGACTCGGGAAGGACGGAGCTCAACACAAGCTAGGTACCTGGGGGCTATCTCAGTGAACAAGGCATAGAGGCATCTCTTGAGATGAAATTCAAGAGATTCATCGAGAGCAAGGCAAGAAGGTGCACTAAGAAATTTCAAGCGGATAGGCAATCATTTGTTGCCTGAAACAGAGTGTGAAAGGTGTTCAGAGCAATGAACAAAAATGTTGCATCCGATAACAGAATGAAATATGGCACGGAAGTTAGCTCGTGAATTACATACGAAACCAAGCATAAGGGATAACTTTGGCAACAGGGGGTGAATAAGAGAGTCAGGTTTCGATCCCGTGGAACTGTGGGTTATGGGCCCAGCACGTGGTTAAAAGTAGGAAGGGCGTTGTCATCTTGCACGGTCATGATAGCAAGACATGTCAGAGGGTAGCCTATCTGTTATGTCGGTAACAATGTCTGTACCAAGGGCGAGGGATGAAGAGAACCATTTTCCTGCTCATTGAACGAGGCGGACCATTAGGCAAAGTTCTCGTCCATCGTTGGCTACCGGAATGTCATCAACAATAGTAACAAGGTCTTGCTTGACAGAATTGTACACCGAGGTGTTTACATAAGCAGGAGAATATTACTGCTTAGATCATATAGACCTCAAGAAAGGTCAAACCAATCAATGGAAGGATAATATGATTAAGAAATTAAACAGAACAATGGAAAGGAAAATGTGTTTAAACACATATTTTAGGGGTATATCCTTCCCAAGGACAAACAGAGCATGTCATCCATGACAAGATAGAAGTAGAAAATCATTTAGGTAAAGGGAGAGGAATTTCATGTCATTGCCCATACAATGGTGTTTGGGTAATTGAGCAGGAAACATTTAGCATTGGGCTTCAAATGTTCTTGTTGAAAATCGGAGTACCATAGACATGCTTCGAGATAGCATTGACATGGTCAATAGGTGAAGATCAGACTCTGGAGACACAAAGGATCCATCAGGAATAACTTGAAGAATAGGTCTTACAATTTCCTCATGTAAGAATGGCTAACCTTGCTAAAAAGCAAATGATAACAATAGGTCCTCCGACCAGGTGTGGTAGGAATGACATCACCTTACTGGGTCATATAAAGACCAATGGTAAAACTCTTGAAAACATGTTCCAACCATCATATCTGACCGAGATTCAGATCTGAGTGGTGTCAAGATACCTCAGACTCAGGATGCCCGAGAATAAAGGTGCAACACAAACTGTCGAGATGACATTGTAAGATTCTCGGGAATTGAACTATGGAAGCAAGTTCTGAATCGTGAGTTCATCATTCAACCAAGGAGAGGACGAGGAGGTGGCTGATGAACTCAGCGACAATTCATTGAGATTTTCAAAAGATGGATTTCCACACTTATGTGAACAAGGAGATAACATTTGTCGGATCAAATGATATAAGGATGTATGCTCAAGGAAAACATACACAATTAAGTGTTGGTTGAAAAGTGCACCCAAAATATGGTCTTAGGTAGCATGATCAATGTTAGAAAGGGGATTCAACAACCAATAGCCTAAGAATGAATTATCGACCTCTAACTTGAAAGCAATATGGTTGCTAGTAACGCGAACAAGTTTGGGTTGAACGGAAGACAATAAGTGGTTGATGATAACACAAATCATCGAGGGCAAGGATGGTACTTCTCATCATGAATTCAATTGATATCCTGGAAGGGGTCAAAATGTTGATGATGATCACGACACATTTGTCGAGAGGTTTCAAGAAGATGTAACCGATCGGCGATGACATCAAGCCAACGGAATGATGACGCGAGAAGTTATTGAAACCATAGGTATGACACAAACTTGAAATCAAGCTTGTCATTCAAGGACAATTGTTATGACAAGGAAGATCGACATAAGATTAGCTCACCTCGAAATTTTTGCTCCGGGAAGGACCAGGTAGCACAGTTAAAATCGGCATGACAAAGGTATAGCCAAGCAAGCTAGGAATGACGTGATCGAGTTTATCACCTCAAGAGTTGATTAATCACAGTGCGGACTTGAGTCAGTTATCGATGTCTTTGAGTGTTTAATAACTTAGAGCCCGTGAAAAATCGGAATCAATGGAATGTAGCACTTGATGAAGAACTCATAAGAAGTTATGCGGTTCCATGATATTCTCGAGATACCAGAGTGTAATACTCGACGGAAGATCAAAGTAAAGGTTGGATTGGTGTATTGATCCACAAAAGACAAGTGCTTAAACTTGCCCGTGAAATGGGGTCAAAGAAGAACATATGGTCGAAACCACAATTGCAAAAGGCCGGATCCCAGATATAAGAACTTATACCAAGGGAAAATTTTAATTTAAGAGAAGCTTTAATGATAAGATCTACATCGTGTCCATGGGCATGAACACAAAGTTCAAGGTCGTCTCCCACTTCTTCAATGCATAACCTTTCATTCACTGCTCTAGATACAAATGCTTTCAGTATCAAAACCTACCTGGTGAATTACCAGAGGAGTATGACCCGTGAAAACTTTCGGGTTCACACAGATTAAGAAAGGCATAGGTTCAACCCGTCAGGGTATCGTGGAAACATATACCACAAGCTTCAATCGTAAAAACCAGCAGCTCGGAAACAGAGCATGGTTGAGAAAACAGAGGATACAATTTACCAAAAGCATTATGTATCCGAGGAAAGGCTCACAATGTTAATGAATATGAAGGACAGTGTCGGACAAAATCCAACAAAGGATCTGGTGGTCCATAAGGGATCTGATGTGAGCATCGGCACACAACCAGAGGAAGAATCAAGGCAAGGGCCTAAGATTATAGAAACAACTGACTAATTCCAAGCTCAAATGCAAAGGAAATATGATTTCCAAATCAAAGGATCAGAAGCAAACACTCTGATCAAGGATGGATAAATTCAATAGACCTAAGGGTAAAATTGTCGGCAAATAGATTGGTCGAGAACAAGCTCATGTTCAAAATGACGCCTGAGCCGGAAGGATAATTTAAAAGGATCAACTGACGATTGCGTGCATTCGCACTCATGTTGAATCAATAGGATCAAAATGACGGGGTCTAAGGATACTAACGAATATTGCCAGACATATGGAAAGCATCCATAATGCAAGTAGACAAGTATTGCAGAGCAATAAGCTACTGAGGAATTTTGAAGGATCGAATAGTATTTCGAAGACAATTGTGAAACACATGAACAACTGGGGATGAGCGGATACTCGATAAGGGCGCGAAATTATCCGTAGGGGTATTCAGGTGGCAAGGAACTGCAACGCAGTGAGCTCAAAGGATTCTTGGGACAACAAAGAGTATTTCGGGACATCTTGTAACAACAAGATGAACGGGGAATGATTGTATGAATGGAAAGTGTATGCAGTTTTCATAAGGGTTGATGGTGGAAGGAAATTGCAAATGCGATGGTACAAAGACTTGAGAGAACATCGTAGAGTAACTTCGGAATCTTCTAGTGCAGCAGGCGATTATCTGAAGTGAGGGGCTCTCCGGGAGAAAGTACTTGCGAGAACCTAAAGTTAGTTTTGTTTTTAGCAAAATCATTTAACCCGAATAGAAGAGAGCTCAGAGTCCCAGAGTAAAGATCGAGGAGTAAAAGATCCTAATACCACCCAATGGCGACGTGGGCTCGTAAGCCACACGGTCATGTTAGTAAAAGTTTTGCAATCATTAGACTCGACTTTGGCCAAGGAGTGTGGAAGGGGGATTCCTACAGGTAGTCGGCTCTGATACCAACTTGTGACGCCCCCGATTTGACCGTACACTAATCATACACGCAAACATGTACGATCAAGATCAGGGACTCACGGGAAGATATCACAACACAACTCTACAAATAAAATAAGTCATACAAGCATCATATTACAAGCCAGGGGCCTCGAAGGCTCGAATACAAGAGCTCGATCATAGACGAGTCAGCGGAAGCAACAATATCTGAGTACAGACATAAGTTAAACAAGTTTGCCTTAAGAAGGCTAGCACAACGGGGATACAGACCGAAAGAGGCGCAGGCCTCCTGCCTGGGATCCTCCTAACTACTCCTGGTCGTCGTCAGCGGGCAGCACATAGTAGTAGGCACCTCCGGTGTAGTAGGAGTCGTCGTCGTCGGTGGCGTCTGGCTCCTGGGCTCCAGCATCTGGTTGCGACAACCAGGTAGAAAGGATAGAGGGAAGGGAAGGAGAAAGCAACCGTGAGTACTCATCCAAAGTACTCGCAAGCAAGGAGCTACACTACATATGCATGGGTATCAAATGGAGTAAGGGAATCATATGTGGACTGAACTGCAGAATGCCAGAATAAGAGGGGGATATCTAGTCCTTTCGAAGACTACGCTTCTGGCAGCCTCCGCCTTGCAGCATGTAGAAGAGAGTAGACTGAAGTCCTCCAAGTATCATCACGTAGCATAATCCTAACCGATGATCCTCCCCTCGTCGCCCTGTGAGAGAGCGATCACCGGTTGTATCTGGCACTTGGAAGGATGTGTTTTATTAAGTATCCGGTTCTAGTTGTCATAAGGTCAAGGTACAACTCCAAGTCGTCCTGTTACCGAAGATCACGGCTATTCGAATAGATTAACTTCCCTGCAGAGGTGCACCACATAACCCAACACGCTCGATCCCATTTGGCCGGACACACTTTTCTGGGTCATGCCCGGCCTCGGAAGATCAACACGTCGCAGCCCCACCTAGACCAACAGAGAGGTCAGCACGCCGGTCAAAACCTAAGCGCCCAGGGGTCTGGGCCAATCGCCCTTAGCACACCTGCATGTTGCGTGGGCGGCCGGAAGCAGACCTAGCCTAGTAGGCGTTCCAGTCCAATCCAGCGTGAGCCGCTCCGTTGCTGACGTCACGAAGGCTTCAGCTGATACCACGACGTCGAGTGCCCATAACTGTCCCCGCGTAGATGGTTAGTGCGTATAGGCCAGTAGCCAGACTCAGATCAAATACCAAGATCTCATTAAACGTGTTAAGTATCTGCGAACGCCGACCAGGGCTAGGCCCACCTCTCTCCTAGGTGGTCTCAACCTGCCCTGTCGCTCCGCCTCAAAGTAACAGTCGGGGGCCGTCGGGAACCCAGGCCCACCTCTACCGGGATGGAGCCACCTGCCCCTTCAGCCCCCAACTCCGAACAGTACCACAGGTAAAGTAACTGTGTAAAGTATATAGAATATGTCCATGATCACCTCCCGAAGTGATCACGGCCCAGTAGTATAGCATGGCAGACGGACAAGAGTGTAGGGCCACTGATGGAACACTAGCATCCTATACTAAGTAGTAGGATAGCAGGTAATGGTAACAACAGTAGTAGCAAGGATAGGCTATGCATCAGGATTGGAATAACGGAAAGCAGTAACATGCTACACTACTCTAATGCAAGCAGTATAGAGAAGAGTAGGCGATATCTGGTGATCAAAGGGGGGGCTTGCCTGGTTGCTCTGGCAAGAGAGAGGGGTCGTCAACACCATAGTCGTACTGGGTAGCAGCGGCGTCGGTCTCGGTGTCTAGCGAGAGAAGAGGGGGAAGAAACAATAAATATAATGCAAACAATTGCATGATGATGCATGACATGACAAAGCGTGATGCTTGGTGTGCCCTAACGCGGTACGAGGTGGTACCGGTGAAGGGGGAAAACATCCGGGAAATTATCCCCGGTGTTACGCGTTTTCGGACAAACGAACCGGAGGGGCAAAGTTGCGTGTTTGCTATGCTAGGGGTGCGTGGCGGACGAACGGGTTGCGTATCCGGATTCGTCTCGTCGTCCTGAGCAACTTTCATGTACAAAGTTTTTCCATCCGAGTTACGGGTTAAAAGATATGATTTTTAAAAGAATTTATTAATTTCTAGAATTTAATGAATTATTTAATTTAATTCGAAATTGGATTTATGACATCAGCATGATGTCATGCTGACGTCAGCAGTCAACAAGGGTTGACTGGGTCAAACTGACGCCTGGGTCCCACTGGTCATTGACTTAGTTAACTAAACAAGATTAGTTAATTTAATTTAAGTGATGAGGTTAATTAATTTGGCTTAATTAGATTAATTAACAAGATTCATTAAGTAAAGTAATTATCTTAATTAATTAATCATATTATTATTATTTATTTTTATTCTTTCTCTTTTTTTTTCATTTCTTTCTGGGGCTGGGCCCCACATGTCATAGCCCCAAGGGGCTGGCGGATCGGGCGTTCGGGTGCGGGCGTGCGGGCGTGGGCGCCCGTTTGCGTGCACCGCGGCACCCAGAGGGGCGCCGGCGGGCACGACGCCGGCCGGGGTAGGGCGAGGTCGGGCCAAGGTACT
>NC_041380.1:574006387-574040104 GCF_002162155.2 Triticum dicoccoides
GGAGGCGCGGCGACGTTGTTCCGGGCGGCGAGGCACTCCAGGCGGCGGCGATGGGTGCCCGATCCAATCGGGATCGAGAGAGAGGGAGAGTGGGGGCGCGAGTGGGGGAGTGGGTGCGTGGGTAGTTAGGGTTTCGGGGGTGGGGAGGGGATAAGGGAGGCGGGGTGGGCCTCCTGGTGGCCTGGGTGTGTGGCCGAATGGGCCGGCCTGCTGGGCCGAGGCCCAGGGGGCAGGGGGGTTTCTCTTTTTTTCTTTTGTTGTTTTGTCTTTTCCTTTTATTTATTCTTTCCTGCTTTATTTTAGTTGCATTTTATTTTAGTAAAATATACACTTAGTATCTAAATTAGTATTACAACTTAGCCCATAGTCACAAAAAGTCTAGACCCCAATTAACTTAGTTTGACATTTTATTAAATAAAAAAGGTATTTAAATAATCATTTTTGCTACTATTTTATTCATTTCATAGTATTTAAACATTTTATAAATGTGTGGTTTTTCCACCATAATTATCTATGCAATATTTGGTTCACTCAAAACATTTTAGTTTTAATATTTGAAAACTTTTATTGTTTGCCTGTTTTTTGAACTTGAAGTTGAACCGGTTTTGAACTAACTCGAGATTAGCAACTATAAATGAGGTGACGTGGCATCATTAGCAGAGGATCACTGTAGCTTAATTACCCGGGCGTCACAATTCTCCTCCACTACAAGAAATCTCGTCCCGAGATTTAAGAGGGGAGTAAGGGAAAGATGTGGCTACGAAATTCTATCGAGACTTCTCGGTCTTGGTTGCTCTTCTCGGAGAGGTCGATCCATTACATCGATGCCTTCATTCCTCTGCTTCAGGTCATCATGAGGGAGTCATCATCCTTTTCTTCAAGATCTCCATCGTACTTACGGAAAAGATGAGGGAGGGAGACTCGGGAAGGACGGAGCTCAACACAAGCTAGGTACCTGGGGGCTATCTCAGTGAACAAGGCATAGAGGCATCTCTTGAGATGAAATTCAAGAGATTCATCGAGAGCAAGGCAAGAAGGTGCACTAAGAAATTTCAAGCGGATAGGCAATCGTTTGTTGCCTGAAACAGAGTGTGAAAGGTGTTCAGAGCAATGAACAAAAATGTTGCATCCGATACCGGAATGAAATATGGCAGGGAAGTTAGCTCGTGAATTACATACGAAACCAAGCATAAGGGATAACTTTGGAAACAGGGGGTGAATAAGAGAGTCAGGTTTCGATCCCGTGGAACTGTGGGTTATGGGCCCACCATGTGGTTAAAAGTAGGAAGGGCGTTGTCATCTTGCACGGTCATGATAGCAAGACATGTCAGAGGATAGCCTATCTGTTATGTCGGTAACAATGTCGGTACCAAGGGCGAGGGATGAAGAGAACCATTTTCCTGCTCGTTGAACGAGGCGGACCATTAGGCAAAGTTCTCGTCCATCGTTGGCTACCGGAATGTCATCAACAATAGTAACAAGGTCTTGCTTGACAGAATTGTACACCGAGGTGTTTACATAAGCAGGAGAATATTACTGCTTAGATCATATAGACCTCAAGAAAGGTCAAACCAATCAATGGAAGGATAATATGATTAAGAAATTAAACAGAACAATGGAAAGGAAAATGTGTTTAAACACATATTTTAGGGGTATATCCTTCCCAAGGACAAACAGAGCATGTCATCCATGACAAGATAGAAGTAGAAAATCATTTAGGTAAAGGGAGAGGAATTTCATGTCATTGCCCATACAATGGTGTTTGGGTAATTGAGCAGGAAACATTTAGCATTGGGCTTCAAATGTTCTTGTTGAAAATCGGAGTACCACAGACATGCTTCGAGATAGCATTGACATGGTCAATAGGTGAAGATCAGACTCTCGAGACACAAAGGATCCATCAGGAATAACTTGAAGAATAGGTCTTACAATTTCCTCATGTAAGAATGGCTAACCTTGCTAAAAAGCAAATGATAACAATAGGTCCTCCGACCAGGTGTGGTAGGAATGACATCACCTTACTGGGTCATATAAAGACCAATGGTATAACTCTTGAAAACATGTTCCAACCATCATATCTGACCGAGATTCAGATCTGAGTGGTGTCAGGATACCTCAGACTCAGGATTCCCGAGAATAAAGGTGCAACACAAACTGTCAAGATGACATTGTAAGATTCTCGGGAATTGAACTATGGAAGCAAGTTCTGAATCGTGAGTTCATCATTCAACCAAGGAGAGGACGAGGAGGTGGCTGATGAACTCAGCGACAATTCATTGAGATTTTCAAAAGATGGATTTCCACACTTATGTGAACAAGGAGATAACATTTGTCGGATCAAATGATATAAGGATGTATGCTCAAGGAAAACATACACAATTAAGTGTTGGTTGAAAAGTGCACCCAAAATATGGTCTTAGGTAGCATGATCAATGTTAGAAAGGGGATTCAACAACCAATAGCCTAAGAATGAATTATCGACCTCTAACTTGAAAGCAATAGGGTTGCTAGTAACGCGAACAAGTTTGGGTTGAACGGAAGACAATAAGTGGTTGATGATAACACAAATCATCGAGGGCAAGGATGGTACTTCTCATCATGAATTCAATTGATATCCTGGAAGGGGTCAAAATGTTGATGATGATCACGACACATTTGTCGAGAGGTTTCAAGAAGATGTAACCGATCGGCGATGACATCAAGCCAACGGAATGATGACGCGAGAAGTTATTGAAACCATAGGTACGACACAAACTTGAAATCAAGCTTGTCATTCAAGGACAATTGTTATGACAAGGAAGATCGACGTAAGATTAGCTCACCTTGAAATTTTTGCTCCGGGAAGGACCAGGTAGCACAGTTAAAATCGGCATGACAAAGGTATAGCCAAGCAGGCTAGGAATGACGTGATCGAGTTTATCACCTCAAGAGTTGATTAATCACGGTGCGGACTTGAGTCAGTTATCGATGTCTTTGAGTGTTTAATAACTTAGAGCCCGTGAAAAATCGGAATCAATGGAATGTAGCACTTGATGAAGAACTCATAAGAAGTTATGCGGTTCCATGATATTCTCGAGATACCAGAGTGTAATACTCGACGGAAGATCAAAGTAAAGGTTGGATTGGTGTATTGATCCACAAAAGACAAGTGCTTAAACTTGCCTGTGAAATGGGGTCAAAGAAGAACATATGGTCGAAACCACAATTGCAAAAGGCCGGATCCCAGATATAAGAACTTATACCAAGGGAAAATTTTAATTTAAGAGAAGCTTTAATGATAAGATCTACATCGTGTCCATGGGCATGAACACAAAGTTCATAGTCGACTCCCACTTCTTCAATGCATAACCTTTCATTCACTGCTCTAGATACAAATGCTTTCAGTATCAAAACCTACCTGGTGAATTACCAGAGGAGTATGACCCGTGAAAACTTTCGGGTTCACACAGATTAAGAAAGGCATAGGTTCAACCCATCAGGGTATCGTGGAAACATATACCACAAGCTTCAATCGTAAAAACCAGCAGCTCGGAAACAGAGCATGGTTGAGAAAACAGAGGATACAATTTACCAAAAGCATTATGTATCCGAGGAAAGGCTCACAATGTTAATGAATATGAAGGACAGTGTCGGACAAAATCCAACAAAGGATCTGGTGGTCCATAAGGGATCTGATGTGAGCATCGGCACACAACCAGAGGAAGAATCAAGGCAAGGGCCTTAGATTATAGAAACAACTGACTAATTCCAAGCTCAAATGCAAAGGAAATATGATTTCCAAATCAAAGGATCAGAAGCAAACACTCTGATCAAGGATGGATAAATTCAATAGACCTAAGGGTAAAATTGTCGGCAAATAGATTGGTCGAGAACAAGCTCATGTTCAAAATGACGCCTGAGCCGGAAGGATAATTTAAAAGGATCAACTGACGATTGCGTGCATTCGCACTCATGTTGAATCAATAGGATCAAAATGACGGGGTCTAAGGATACTAACGAATATTGCCAGACATATGGAAAGCATCCATAATGCAAGCAGACAAGTATTGCAGAGCAATAAGCTACTGAGGAATTTTGAAGGATCGAATAGTATTTCGAAGACAATTGTGAAACACATGAACAACTGGGGATGAGCGGATACTCGATAAGGGCGAGAAATTATCCGTAGGGGTATTCAGGTGGCAAGGAACTGCAACGCAGTGAGCTCAAAGGATTCTCGGGACAACAAAGAGTATTTCGAGACATCTTGTAATAACAAGATCAGCGGGGAATGATTGTATGAATGGAAAGTGTATGCAGTTTTCATAAGGGTTGATGGTGGAAGGAAATCGCAAATGCGATGGTACAAAGACTTGAGAGAACATCGTAGAGTAACTTCGGAATCTTCTAGTGCAGTAGGTGATTATCTGAAGTGAGGGGCTCTCCGGGAGAAAGTACTTGCGAGAATCTAAAGCTAGTTTTGTTTTTAGCAAAATCATTTAACCCGAATAGAAGAGAGCTCAGAGTCCCAGAGTAAAGATCGAGGAGTAAAAGATCCTAATACCACCCAATGGTGACGTGGGCTCGTAAGCCACACGGTCATGTTAGTAAAAGTTTTGCAATCATTAGACTCGACTTTGGCCAAGAAGTGTGGAAGGGGGATTCCTACAGGTAGTCGGCTCTGATACCAACTTGTGACGCCCCCGATTTGACCGTACACTAATTATACACGCAAACGTGTACGATCAAGATCAGGGACTCACGGGAAGATATCACAACACAACTCTACAAATAAAATAAGTCATACAAGCATCATATTACAAGCCAGGGGCCTCGAAGCAGGCTCGAATACAAGAGCTCGATCATAGACGAGTCAGCGGAAGCAACAATATCTGAGTACAGACATAAGTTAAACAAGTTTGCCTTAAGAAGGCTAGCACAACGGGGATACAGACCGAAAGAGGCGCAGGCCTCCTGCCTGGGATCCTCCTAACTACTCCTGGTCGTCGTCAGTGGGCAGCACGTAGTAGTAGGCACCTCCGGTGTAGTAGGAGTCGTCGTCGTCGGTGGCGTCTGGCTCCTGGGCTCCAGCATCTGGTTGCGACAACCAGGTAGAAAGGATAGAGGGAAGGGAAGGAGAAAGCAACCGTGAGTACTCATCCAAAATACTCGCAAGCAAGGAGCTACACTACATATGCATGGGTATCAAATGGAGTAAGGGAATCTTATGTGGACTGAACTGCAGAATGCCAGAATAAGAGGGGGATATCTAGTCCTTTCGAAGACTACGCTTCTGGCAGCCTCCGTCTTGCAGCATGTAGAAGAGAGTAGACTGAAGTCCTCCAAGTATCATCACGTAGCATAATCCTAACCGATGATCCTCCCCTCGTCGCCCTGTGAGAGAGCGATCACCGGTTGTATCTGGCACTTGGAAGGATGTGTTTTATTAAGTATCCGGTTCTAGTTGTCATAAGGTCAAGGTACAACTCCAAGTCGCCTGTTACCGAAGATCACGGCTATTCGAATAGATTAACTTCCCTGCAGGGGTGCGCCACATAACCCAACACGCTTGATCCCATTTGGCCGGACACACTTTTCTGGGTCATGCCCGGCCTCAGAAGATCAACACGTCGCAGCCCCACCTAGACCAACAGAGAGGTCAACACACCGGTCTAGACCTAAGCGCCCAGGGGTCTGGGCCCATCGCCCTTAGCACACCTGCATGTTGCGTGGGCGACTGGAAGCAGAACTAGCCTAGTAGGCGTTCCAGTCCAATCCAGCGCGCGCCGCTCCGTTGCTGACGTCACGAAGACTTCGGCTGATACCATGATGTCGAGTGCCCATAACTGTCCCCGCGTAGATGGTTAGTGCGTATAGGCCAGTAGCCAGACTCAGATCAAATACCAAGATCTCATTAAACGTGTTAAGTATCTGCGAACGCCGACCAGGGCTAGGCCCACCTCTCTCCTAGGTGGTCTCAACCTGCCCTGTCGCTCCGCCTCAAAGTAACAGTCGGGGGCCGTCGGGAACCCAGGCCCACCTCTACCAGGATGGAGCCACCTGCCCCTTCAGCCCCCAACTCCGAACAGTACCACAGGTAAAGTAACTGTGTAAAGTATATAGAATATGCCCGTGATCACCTCCCGAAGTGATCACGGCCCAGTAGTATAGCATGGCAGACGGACAAGAGTATAGGGCCACTGATGGAACACTAGCATCCTATACTAAGTAGTAGGATAGCAGGTAATGGTAACAACAGTAGTAGCAAGGATAGGTTATGCATCAGGATAGGAATAACGGAAAGCAGTAACATGCTACACTACTCTAATGCAAGCAGTATAGAGAAGAGTAGGCGATATCTGGTGATCAAAGGGGGGGGCTTGCCTGGTTGCTCTGGCAAGAGAGAGGGGTCGTCAACACCGTAGTCATACTTGGTAGCAGCGGCGTCAGTCTCGGTGTCTAGCGAGAGAAGAGGGGGAAGAAACAATAAATATAATGCAAACAATTGCATGATGATGCATGACATGACAAAGCGTGATGCTAGGTGTGCCCTAACGTGGTACGAGGTGGTACCGGTGAAGGGGGAAAACATCCGGGAAATTATCCCCGGTGTTCCGCGTTTTCGGACAAACGAACCGGAGGGGGAAAGTTGCGTGTTTGCTATGCTAGGGATGCGTGGCGGACGAACGGGCTGCATATCCGGATTCGTCTCATCGTCCTGAGCAACTTTCATGTACAAAGTTTTTCCGTCCGAGTTACGGGTTAAAAGATATGATTTTTAAAAGAATTTATTAATTTCTAGAATTTAATTAATTATTTAATTTAATTCGAAATTGGATTTATGACATCAGCATGATGTCATGCTGACGTCAGCAGTCAACAGGGGTTGACTGGGTCAAACTCACGAGGGCCGTAGGGAAAAGGCCGCGGGCTCGGGGTCGGTCGGTGAGGAGACCGTGGACGGGGCGGCGCCGGCGTGGTCGACGGCGGCAGGGACGACGAGGTTCGGTGGAGGCCGCTGAGGAGGAAGGTGAGGACGGTCCGGCGAGGGGGTCGGGGAGGCAACGGGAGGCGCGGCGACGTTGTTCCGGGCGGCGAGGCACTCCAGGCGGCGGCGATGGGTGCCCGATCCAATCGGGATCGGAAGAGAGGGAGAGTGGGGGCGCGAGTGGGGGGAGTGGGTGCGTGGGTGGTTAGGGTTTCGGGGGTGGGGAGGGGATAAGGGAGGCGGGGTGGGCCTCCTGGTGGCCTGGGTGTGTGGCCGAATGGGCCGGCCTGCTGGGCCGAGGCCCAGGGGGCAGGGGGGTTTCTCTTTTTTTCTTTTGTTGTTTTGTCTTTTCCTTTTATTTATTCTTTCCTGCTTTATCTTAGTTGCATTCTATTTTAGTAAAATATACACTTAGTATCTAAATTAGTATTACAACTTAGCCCATAGTCACAAAAAGTCTAGACCCCAATTAACTTAGTTTGACATTTTATTAAATAAAAAAGGTATTTAAATAATCATTTTTGCTACTATTTTATTCATTTCATAGTATTTAAACATTTTATAAATGTGTGGTTTTTCCACCATAATTATCTATGCAATATTTGGTTCACTCAGAACATTTTAGTTTTAATATTTGAAAACTTTTATTGTTTGCCTGTTTTTTGAACTTGAAGTTGAACCGGTTTCGAACTAACTCGAGATTAGCAACTATAAATGAGGTGAAGTGGCATCATTAGCAGAGGATCACTGTAGCTTAATTACCCGGGCGTCACAATGTCGGTATCGACCACCTCTAAGGGAGCCCCACACACCATATATTGGTTGGGACACAATAGGGTTCCAATGCATAGGGTGTCTTCCGCGCGATGCCCCCACCTAGAAGGCACCGCATTAGAAGGCTCCCGTATTGAACTATCGCTAGGGCCACAATTAGATCCGGGCTCTCTGTGTCTTAGAAACAGCTGTAGCCAAGGCCCATTGACACTAGCATTCGTCCTAAGCTCGAGTTGTTGCCAGGGCCCCATCAAAACTCTCTTTAGCCCAGATGGCCGCAATTTGCTCTAACCGAGGAGCACACTCGCCTCAGAACATAACCTCGCAGTCTGAAGCGATGTTAGCCAGGTGATCAAGAGAAACCCTGTCAAGAATCGCAAATCGAGAACCCGAAGAACAAGGGATAGCTGGAGAGGAGGAAGTACCATGGGTCCAGGTTGCATGCGGGGGCCCGCTTGGCCACCGTCTCAATGACAGTCAGCTCACACACCAAACCTGGAGCACTGAGACATCAGTCGATCCTTGGGCGATCTAGTTCCATGTGCATCTAGCAATCTAATGTTTCACAGTAGGGGTTTTGGTTGTCCATGGCTTCGTTCCGGCGGTGATGAATAGGTTTCTTCTAGACCTCCTTTCGAGATTGTTGGTTCACGCTACTATCTAGGAGGTGGAGTCTGTGGCGTTTTGGACCCTACAGGTTTTGGCGACACTTTTAGGGCATCTACAATGCCAAGTGCTTGAATTTTGTCTTAGCATCTCCACTAGCGTCTCTGCCTCCAACGCAATCAGCAAAGTCTAGGCGTCACACGAGTAAAAAAGAATAGAATGACCTCTAGCGTGGGAGGAAAAAAGCTGGAGCGCCTGGAGATAGCTTTTGCGTCGATGCTAACATATTTTCTAGACTCGAGGGGGAATAATAAGCAACAACCTGGAAAATAACCCTCACGTCCGCATTGTAGATGGCCTTATGTGTCATGGTGTTGGTATCGAGATGGTCCTCCTCTTTCTACAACTTGCAGCGGTTATGTTGCGGGCAGCCATAAGTGTCGACAGTGGAAGACCGTCCCTTGGGGATTGGGGCGATGTTTCCTAAGTTGTTTAATGCGGCGAAGAGGATGTAACCTTTTTTTCCTGGGGTGTCTTCCTAATGCGACGGATCATTCTCTGGTGCTTATCGCTTCTTCCCCGATGACTGATGTAGCGGCCTCCTCTCTGTCGTCATTGCGAAGCTGGCGAAAGTTTTATCAAATGGATAGTTAGTTCTAGGATTTTTGATACACATAAGATTTCCACGGCAGCTGCTTATTCTCTAATACGTTAGTCCATGCCCACGTCTTCTTTGAGACTTTGGTTGTGACCGAATGTTGCGAAACAATGTGGAACATGTGGTCGAGGCCTCTTCTTTTATAGTGTTGGACTAGGAGGAAAACCCTTTCTTTCATTTTTCGTGTTCTGCAGGGAGGTTTGAGGGTTAAAAAATTGTCATTCTATAGATAGCTTAAGTTTGATATCCACATGCACATATGATGAAACACCATGTCATCGAAGGGTATATTCGTAGATACTCGCACACACTCATCCCTATTAACTCGCGATCCTGCCCATATGAGCATCTCCGTGATAACCCTAATGGGTTGGTTTCACCACATGAAACCTAACCACCTGAGATATGCTCAGTTTGCTGTATGGCCTTCTTGTCTAGGACACGTGATGGCAAACTATAGTAGGAGAAGATACGAAGCAAATCAAAACTATCATGCCGAACATTACATATGCACTAACATGTAGCCCAGGCTAATGCACGAGAGAGTCGTCGGTGCAGCTTGCTCGGTCTATGACAGGAGTAAAGCACTCTTGTCAATGGCTAGAAGAACTCTTGCCAACGAAGCCACTCTTGATTCTTCATGGAAATCATGGAAGGGCTAGTATAATGAAATTTGGCACACGGAGTTTGACCCGTTGCACGATTGGGATGGTACAAGTCGTCCATGAGCTAGTGTAACACGAAGTGGGACGCAAGACACAATGGCCATGCCAGCATTAAAAGGTGGTTACACTTGCACGGCCGTCTCGTCCACGCGAGCCCGACGTGTGTTGATTAGCCAAGGAAGGAGGAGGAGATCATGCATGATTCACGTGTAAAACTGTTGCGGATTTCTATCAGAAGAAAACAACAATGCCCACGCGCCTGAATTAATTAACACCGTTCGTTCGACTGTTCGAATACTAGAAAAATGTAACGCCTCAGCGTGTCGAAAGTCTTGTTTTTTTTTTTTTTGCGGGGTGTGTCGAAAGTCTTGTTTTTTTTCCCGGGGCGTGTCGAAAGTCTTGTTTTTTTTCCCGGGGCGTGTCGAAAGTCTTGTTAGACGGCCGTGTCACTCACCTGGCTCGCCGGAGCGGAGAGCCGGGGCGGGCAGGCGTCGCCGTCGCGTCGTACGTCCATGCTTATCCACAAGCCGGACCAGCCAGGCCAGCGGTCCGGAGCAGAAGAGAGGACACATGGCCGTGCGTCGGCGTCGCGCACAATGTCTCCCCGGACACGAGTCGGATGCCGACGGCGACGTGCAGCTGCAGACGACGAGCTGGTGACATGAAAGCTACCGTCGAGGCGTCGCCAGCCACCTCCGTCTCCCCGGCCCTAAACAACGGCCGCCGCCACCGGGATTTTTCTCGTGGCGGGGGTGGGCGGTGGCCGGTCAGCACGCACCAACCCCGGCCCCTTTGTTTTGCAGCACGAGCGTACGATCTCTCGCCGTGGCGCCTGCCTCCAGGTCCTGGACGTACAGGTTTGTTTCCCCCGTGGCTCCCGTCACTCAGACATCTTACGAGAAATCTACAAGAGGACCTCGCCATTCTTTTTGTGGTGGTGCGGCGGGCGTGATCGACGGCCGTTTGATTTGATTATGAATGAAAGAGTACGTTGGACGGGTGAAAAAGATCTGAGATGTGGTAGTGCACGGTATCTTAATCTTGATCAAATAAGCGGCAGGGCGGCTCTGACTTGCCAATGCAAGTGGGATGGATTACTTTAGCCCTTTCAGGCCAACTTGGTCGGCTGGATTTTTCCGGGCCGCCCCTTCATCCTGAATCGGTAACATACATGGACGTTTCCTTTTTCTTTCTAGAAAAGGAGACATAACCCCCGGCCTCTGCATCACAGCCATTTTATTAAAAATCAAAGAGGTCCAAAAGTCTCCTCAAACATTCTCAAAATATCATAAAGAAACCAATGCCACACGCGGTCAAACCAAAAAAGCCACAACCGCGGCTAAAATAGCTTAAGCTGCTTACACACCTAACCTATTACTGGACCGCCATTCATATCGGTTGTAAGTATCCCGTGCAACCGTTTCCCATCGGTTGCACCCAATAGCCATGTGCGCCCTGTGGTCCGTATGGCTCAGTAAGGACCACGTACGGATCCATGTAGACGCTCTGAAGATGACCTGCAAAAAATTAGTAACGTGTTGTCTGTAATATGCAAGAATAAATATATACTAGTAGAATTTTGCAAAAAAAAGATGTTTACTAGGAAGGAAGGAATTAGGGACATATTAGCATTGGTATTACCCTTTAAGGAAAAAAACTCAAAATGATTAAATTTTCTAAGGAAGAATGAATTAGTGGCATTGGCATAAACATTTAAGTGGAAAAAAATGGGGAAAAGAATCTAAAACAAACATTGAAATTTTTTGCACAAACTATACATAAAAATTACGCTTTTTCAAAAATATGCACTAATGAGCATGTAAAAGTGGAATTTACTCAAAAAAATCCGAGAATGAATTAGAATTAGTAGCATTGGCATTTTCCTTAATGTGAAATGAAATTGAAATAAAGACTAAAACAATATCATAATAATGATGTTTCCTAAAACAAGGATGAATTAGTGTAGTTGGTATTTCCTTTAAGAAGATTGTTTTTTTAATTTGCATACAACTTTGCACCGAAGTAGAATTTTTTTGTAATGTGCAAAAATAATCATATAATCATGAAATATTGGCACATATTATATGGTATTTGTATGTTATATTTATAATCACCCAACATCCTAAAAATACCCACAAAAGAAAAAGGAAAAAACATCTAATAAAGAAAAAAAACGCATAGAAACAGATAACGGAATAAACAAAGGAGAAAGAAGAGGGCTGGAATGGGGTTTGGCCAGTTAAAGAATTGACTAACCCAAATATGGGGTCAGTCAAAGAAAGAAAAAGCCCAAAACAACACTTGGGAAAAGGTACACGGTCTTAAAGCATAATTCAACGGCCCAAAAATCGACTAACCTGAAATAATTTTCAGACGACTTACATATATATAGTTAAAATGTTAAGTAATAGCCTAATAGGAAAAGACATAAAGCAAACCAAGATTATCGCGCTGAACATTAGATGTGCACTAAGGAAATGCGTACGAGAGTCGTCGTCGGTGCAGCTTACTCGGTCTACAACAGCGTCAAAGATCTCTTGTTGATGGCTAAAAGAATTCTTGCCAACGAAGCCACCCTTGATTCTTCGTGGAAATCATGGGTTAGTATTAATAACATTTGGCACACGGAGTTGACCTGTAACCTGTTGCACGATTGGGCTGGTACGCGTCGTCCATGAGCTAGTGTAACACGAAGTGGGACGCAAGACACAATGGCCATGCCAGCATTAAAAGGTGGTTACACTTGCACGGCCGTCTGGTCCACGCGAACCCGACGTGTGTTGGGTAGCCAAGCAAGGAAATCATGCATGATTCACGTGTAAAACTGCTGCGATTTTCTATCAAAGAAGAAACAACAATGCCCTCGCCGAGATAGATACAGTACAGCTTAGCCCACGCGCCTGAATTACTTAACATCATTCGTCCGACTCCAAGCCGACCCAAACGCGAAAGCGGATATAAGTGTCCTCCAGGCCGACCGAAACGTATAACAAAACCGACAAAATTGTCGTTCGTTTAGGTTGACGCGCTGAGGTTGCAGCGTACGTTCGACTGTTGGAGTACAGTGTACTTGAAAAAGGGTAACGCCTCCGTGTATTGGAAGTCTACTTGGACCGCCGTGTCACTCGCCCGGCTCGCCGGAGCTGAGAGCCCAGAGCATGCATGCGTCGCCGTCGTGTAGTACGTCCATGCCTATCCACAAGCCAGGCCAGCCAGGCCAGCAGTCCGGAGCAGAAGAGAGGACACATGGCCGTGCGTCGCGCACGATCATGTCTCCCCGGACACGAATCCGATGCCGAAGCCGTCCGTTTCCGCGATGCGTAGCGTGCGCACACGCCCTCTCCTCGCCTCCCAGCGGACGGCGACGTGCAGCGGCAGACGACGAGCTGATGAAAGAAAGCGACCGCCGTGTCCCCTGCCCTAAACAACGGCCGCCAGAACCACCACCGGGACCGGGATTTTTCTCGTGGCGGAGACGGGCGGTGACCCGTCAGCACGCACGGCACCAACCCCCGGCCCTGTGGTTGGTTTTGCAGTACGCGTGTACTACGATCGCTCGCTCGCCGTGGCATCTGCCTCCTACACGTAACACATTGCTTTCCCCCGTGGCGTACCTATCCGCCACCGTGGCGTCCCATTCGCTCGCTCCCGTCGTCACCCACTGCCGCCCGGCCTCGGTGGCCACAAGAAATCTTCCGAGAAGTCTAGAAGAGAAGCTCAGCATTTTTGGGGATTTGAAGGTTGGGTTTGGGTTCAAGCGAGTTCAAATAGGTCAACGTTGACTTGTGAATCATTTGCAAAAGGATTCATTTGATTGGATTCTATGCTCAATTTTGGTTTTAATTTGAACTCAAATAAATTTGAATATAGCAAAGTTAAACTTGGTTCAAACTAGTGCTAAATTGTGGCTTGAAGTTTGGAACACCAAGCAAAAAAGGAATTATCCAGTTTGGAATCCTAGATCAAAAGTTATGACCCAATAAGGTTGTCAATCCCCTTAAACTCGTTACTTGCAAGCATCAAATCTTAAAGTGATAGATATATAAGTCGCAAAGCAAAAGAAAAAAAAATTGCAGCAAGGAAACATTGGCTTTAGTAGTACGATTAAAGTAGACCCGGGTTCATAGTTTTCACTAGGGGCTTCTCTCTCAAAATAAAACTATACGATGGGTAGACAAATTACTGTTGGGCGATTGATAAAAAAATGCATAGTTATGATGTTATTTATGGCAATGATCATGTATATATGCATTACATCGATGACAAATAGACCGACTTCTGCCTACATCTACTATTATTACTCTACCCATCGGCCGACTCATGCCCGCACCTACGGTATTAAGTTCATGACAAACAGAGCAACACTTTAAGCAAGATGACATACTTTTTTTTGAGAACCATGGCTACACGAAACTAAACCATGGTGGGGGTATATTCATTCCTCATTACATTTCTTAAGTCATCCGGGACGTTTGCAATGATTAGGAAGTCTCCCGTCGCTCTTGCCTTCGATGCCAGTTCATGTGCTAGCTTATTCTTCTCCCTTGTGACAGCACTGACTTCCTTTCGCGAAAAAACCTGGAGGAGCCCTTTGATATCAGAAATACCGGCACAAACAGCTGCTCTGCACTGCTCCTTTCCATTCAGGTTCCGAGCTAGGACTGCGCAGTCCGTTTCTAAGATCAGATTCCCGTTGAAATACTTCGCGAATTCCCTTAACCCCATCTCTACAGCCGTGGCTTCTGCCTCGTCTACATAACTGCAGTAAGGTAACTTCCTTCCCAATGATAGGAAAACGTGGCCCTTATGGTCTCTGGCAACTGCCCCGCCCCATGCTTCACCCGAGTCCGCAAGGAAAGCCGCGTCCGTGTTTAACTTAACGCTACCTGGTGTGGGGCTTCTCCATATCCTGGTTCCGGTGGTGGTCGGCATACAGGGTTTGGTTGGGAATAGACCCTTTCTGCATTTATCTCCTTTGCTCCAGGGATTTTCCGCTGCCATCTGAATCTCATCATGTATCCGCAGTAAGGCTTGCACCGCACCTGACACCGTATCTTTCCCATCACCGTGAATCGCATTGTTTCTAAGGCTCCAAGCTTGCCACAGAATTAGCATTAGCTTGGTCCTAGTTTCTTCTCCCTGAGATAGTAGCACCAGCTGTAACCAGTCCTCTCATGTGTATGTGAGAGCAGATTCCTTTGGTAGCTACCAATAAGATCTCATTTCTTGCCGTAGGGCTGAGCTTCTGGTACATGCGACAACGGCGTGGTGCTCATCCTCATTCCCACTCCCGCAGACCTCACACACACTATCGTCAGCTATCGTTCTCCTGAACGCATTATGTTTTGTCGCTAGCGAGTTTGTGGCAACTCTCCATCCGAAAATCTTGACCTTCTCAGGTATCTTCGCCTTCCAGATCGCGTCCCATATGCTACGATCCCCTGGAGCCCGAGATGACATACTGTAGATAGAATAGAACCAAGCAAATATGATTAAACCTCATCGTTTTATCCTTAGAAGTAACAATACAAATACGTGTCTCGCTACCCCTACTGTCACTGGGTGAGAACGCTGCAAGATTGAACCTACTACAAAGCACCTCTCCCGCTGAAGATAAATCAATCTAGGTTGCCAAACCAAACGGATAGATCGGAGAGAAATACAAAGCTATAGCAATCATGCATAATAAAGTTCAAAAAAGACTCAATTACTTTCAATGAATAATCTAATCATAAACCCACAATTCATCGGATCCCAACAAACACAATGCATAAGAAGATTACATCGAATCAATCTCCGAAAGGAACATTGTATTGAATATCAAAGAGAGAGAATAAGCCATCTAGCTACTAGCTATGGACCCGTAGGTTCGTGATGAACTACTGACACATCATCGGAAGGCATTAAGGTTGATATCGAAGCCATCCGTGATCGATTCCCACTTCGGCAGAGTACCGAAAAAGGCCTCCAGATGGGATCGCGGAAGAACAGAGACTTGCGGCGCCGAAAAATTGTTTCGGTGGCTTTTGTGGGGTTTCCCAAATATTTGAGAATTTATAGAAGGGGAATTAGGTCAAACGAAGCCATGTGGGGCCCACAAGGTAACAAGGCGCGCCCTGTTGCCTTGCTGTCTCCTCGCTTCGCGCCTGGACTCCTCCCAAAGCTTCTAGGGTCTCCTATGTCCAGAAAAAAATTGTCCAAAAGTTTCGTGCGTTTGGACTCAAGTTTGGTATAGATTTTATGGAAAAACAAAAACAACGGCTGGCACTGGGCGCTGAGTTAATAAGTAAGTCCTAGAAAATGATAAAATTGCATAAAAAGTATCTAAGATTGATAACATAATAGTATGAAACAATAAAAATTATAGATACGTTGGAGATGTATCAACCAATTCTCATTTTCCTTTCGAACGAGTCCTTGCTGCTGAGTCGGGTCGCCTTTGCTAGGCCGTCGGCCTAGCTGGGCTGTTTTTCCTTTCTTTTTTCTTCTATTTTTTCTTTCAATAACCCAAGATTTGAACTAAACTTGAATTGGACCAAATTTATTTCAATTTAATTCCTTTGAACTGAAGAAAATTCAAATAAATACTAGGGTTCATATGAATCATAGGGAAAAAAATTTCAGCTCTGATGCAAATTTTGAAAATTAATTTTATGCAAATGGCCTTAGTATTACCATTAAATAACATTAGGGTTTCTAAAATATTAAAACTAAATGAAATCACAAAAATGCACTAAAAGTATGCTATGCATATGAATGCTATGTTTACTTGCTAACTTGAAAAAAAATTGGGATTTGGCAGACAACCCCCTTAGGAGGAATCTCATCCCTAAGATTCATATTGGCTAGCAAATCGGTGTTGATGGTTCCCTCGCAGATCATCTTCTCGCTCCCATGTAGCTTCCTCTTCGGTGTGGTGGCTCCACTGGACTTTGTAGAATATGATGACCTTAGTCCTGGTAACTTTCTATGCACTTTCCGGAATCTTGACATGTTTCTCTTCATATATGAGGTCTTCTCCAAATTGAACTTTCCCTGGCGGTACAATGTCTCTGAAAGATGTGTGCATCAACACTGGGTGTCACTTTTTCAATTGGGAAACATGAAATACATCCAGAACTCCCTTGGGTGTCTTCCCGATGTGGCGAATCTTTCTATGTTGCTTACGGCTTCTTCCCCGATTACTGGACGGCTTATTCTTTGAGACGTTAGTCCGCGTCGGCGTCTTCTCCAAAACTTTGGTTGTGACAGAGCGCCGCGAAACGGCGTGGAACCTGTGGTCGAGGCATCATCTCCAATAAAGTTGGGGCTAGGGAGAAACCCTTTTCCTTTCAAAAACAACAATTGAAAATGTCGTGCACATCCGATGAACACACTGTCCATGGAAACAATGTAGAGCGGAGTGCTGAAATCTGAGATGGGCTCTAGGCCCATATTGCAATTTCTGAAAAATCTCTAAGGGCCCATGTGGGTTATATGGCACTAGGTGTGGTGGGAAGTTTAGTCCCACCCCGGAAGTGGAAGGAGAGTTGGAGTGGTTTATAAGGGTTTCTCTTCTACATGCTATTGGAGCTTGAGAAGAGAAGAGGCCCTCGCGCACTCCTCCTCCGCCGCCCGCCTCGCCACGCCACGCCACGCCTCGTCACGACGCGCCGCGCCGCGCCGCGGGTTGCGGGATTGAGCCGAGCCGAGCTCACACCTACGCGCACGAACAGATCACATCTGCTCACGCGCACGCCCACCGTCGTTCCTTTGCTGCTGCTGCCGCCGGTGACTCCATCCCGTCCGCCACGTGCACGGTCGACGGGAGAGCAGGTCTCCGAAACCACGCCCTTCTGGTTCCTGTACGGGGTGAGGGGCGAATAGGTTTTTGGGCAGCGATTACGCGACTGCTCGCTTCCGATCGTCTACTTCCTCTACATCCGCGTCGCCTTCGTCATCACCATGTCCACCGACGCCGACCGTGCCGCCGCCGAGAAAGCTGAAGCCGACAAGAAGGTCGCCGAGGACGCCGCTGCTGCCACCAAAGCCGCGGCCTCTGCGTGGCCTACTGGAGGGTATAACTCGTTTATCCCGCTCCTGATTATTTTCATATTAGCAGTACTAGCAGTATGTGTAGATTTGTCTACTGTTTGCTTAGTACGTGCATGTTTAGATCAGAGTCAGTACGTCATCAACTTAGTCAATGCCATGCTAGTGATTTACTCATGGATTAATTTAATCGAGAAATTGCCTATTTACTCAACAATCCAAAAACCTATTATGTGTAGGAATTTCTCGGCAAGTGGTTTTGCCGCTGCACTGAAACCGGATAAGTTTACCGGTACATACTTCAAGCGTTGGCAGACTAAGACCACGTTATGGCTCACGGCTATGAACGTGTTCTGGGTCACCGGTGTCTCCACGGGAACGATTGCTCCTGAACAGGAGAAGGCGTTCAAGGAGGCTACCGTTGTGTTTCTCGGAGCAGTTCTTAGCGTGATCGGAGATAAACTGGTCGACGCATATTTACATGTGCATGTCGCCAAGGATTTGTGGGAGGCGCTCGAATCTAAATTCGGGTCCGCCGATGCAGGGAGCGAGATGTATATTATAGAGCAGTTCCACGATTACAAGATGGTTGAAAACCGTCCTGTATTGGAGCAGGCTCATGAGATAATATGCATTGTTAAGGAACTTGAGCTTCTCAAGTGCGAGTTACCGGGCAATTTTGTCGCGGGCTGCATAATCGCTAAGCTCCCTAATTCCTGGAGGAACTTTGCCACCACTCTGAAACATCAGAGGCGTGAATTCTCTGTGGAGGATGTCATTGGCCATCTGAGTGTTGAGCAGAATTCGAGGGCAAAAGACTCGCACGGAAAAGGGGCCGAAGGGACTTCTGTTGCCAACATGGTGAACCAGAAGAACTTCAACTCCCACAAGCCCAAGGGAAAGAACGGTGTCCAACACAATACCGACTTTAAGAAGAAGGGTAAGAAGACCTTCAAGAAGAACAAGAAGGACGAGGGCTGCTTTACTTGTGGTTCGGTTGAACATTGGGCCAACAAGTGCCCAAACAAGTACAAGAAGTCAGGACAGGACTCCAAGTCTGTCAACATGATTGTGGGCAACAATGAGAATGGTGCATCTGGGTACGGTAATTTATTTACTGTTTTTTCAGTGTTTCAACCCAATGATTGGTGGGTGGACACAGGTGCAGGTGTTCATGTGTGTGCTGACATTTCATTGTTCACTTCTTACCAGGTCACAGGTCACGGGTCCGTATTGATGGGGAATGGCGCGAGTGCTTCTGTTCATGGTGTTGGCACGGTCGATCTGAAGTTTACTTCGGGAAGGATCGTGCAGCTGAAGAACGTGCAGCATGTCCCCGCCATCAAGAAGAACCTCGTTAGTGGCTCCCTTCTATGTAGAGAAGGGTTTAAGTTGGTTTTCGAGTCTAATAAATTAGTTGTTACAAAATATGGACTCTTTGTTGGAAAAGGTTATGAGAGCGGAGGGATGTTCCGCCTTTCCCTCGCAGATTTTTGTAATAAAGTCGTGAACCATATTCATTAGAATGTTAATGAATCTGAAGTTTGGCATTCACGTCTTTGTCACATTAGTTTTGGTGTTATGACGCGGCTAGCCAAGTTGGATTTAATCCCGAGTTTCACTTTAGCCAAAGGTTCTAAGTGCCTTTCATATGTGCAAGCTAAGCAACCTCGCAAGCCTCATAAGGCCGCGGAGGAGAGACACCTGGCACCATTAGAACTCATACATTCTGATCTTTGCGAGATGAATGGTGTCTTGACTAAAGGTGGAAAGAGATACTTCATGACATTGATAGATGATTCCACTAGATATTGCTATGTGTATCTGTTAAATATTAAAGATGAGGCTCTACACTACTTTAAAATCTATAAGGCAGAAGTTGAAAATCAACTTGAAAAGAAAATTAAACGAGTCCGGTCAGATCGTGGTGGAGAGTACTTCTCGAGTGAGTTTGATTCCTTCTGTGCGGAACACGACATTATTCATGAGAGGACGCCTCCCTATTCACCCCAGTCAAATGGGGTTGCCGAGCGGAAAAACCGTACTCTAACTGATTTGGTTAACGCCATGTTAGATACATCGGGTTTATCCAAGGCATGGTGGGGGGAGGCTATATTGACGGCATGTCATGTCCTGAATAAAGTTCCGACAAAGGATAGTGAGATCACTCCCTATGAGAAATGGGCAAAGAGAAGGACGACACTCTCGTACTTGCGCACTTGGGGCTGTTTGGCGAAAGTCAACGTGCCGATCCCCAAAAAGCGTAAGCTTGGACATAAGACCGTGGACTGCATTAATTTGGGCTACGCTAAGAACAGCGTTGGCTATAGATTTCTAGTAGTGAAATCTGAGGTACCTGACCAGAAGATCGGTACAATTATGGAGTCTAAGGATGCTACATTCTTTGAGGATATTTTTCCTATGAGAGATATGCAAAGCACTTCGAGACAGGAATCTGAGGAGACTCCTGAACCTGCCATCCTTATGGAATATTATGAACAAACACATGATGAAAATCCCGAGGAGGATGACGAGGAAACCCTTGGTAGGGGCAAGAGACAAAGGACTGCAAAGACCTTTGGTGATGATTTCTTCGTGTACCTCGTGGATGATACTCCCACTTCTATTTCAGAAGCGTATGCCTCTCCAGAAGCTGACTACTGGAAGGATGCGGTCCGTAGCGAGATGGATTCCATCATGGCTAACGGGACATGGGAGATCACTGACCGTCCCTATGGTTGCAAACCACTGGGATGTAAGTGGGTGTTCAAAAAGAAGCTTAGGCCCGATGGTACGATTGAAAAGTACAAGGCTAGGCTTGTGGCCAAGGGCTATGACCAGCAAGAAGAGGAAGATTTCTTTGATACTTATTCACCTGTGGCTAGACTGACCACCATTCGAGTATTACTCTCGTTGGCGGCCTCACATGGTCTTCTCGTCCATCAGATGGATGTTAAGACGACTTTTCTAAATGGAGAGCTAAAGAAGGAAATCTACATGCAACAGCCTGATGGCTTTGTGATAGATGGTCAGGAAAGAAAGGTGTGTAGGTTGATAAAATCTTTATATGGCCTGAAACAAGCACCTAAGCAATGGCATGATAAGTTTAATACAACTCTGACATCTGTTGGTTTCGTTGTTAATGAGGCTGACAAATGTGTATACTATCGCCATGGTGGGGGCGAAGGAGTTATACTGTGCTTGTATGTTGATGACATACTGATATTCGGAACAAACCTCAAAGTCATTGAGGAGGTCAAATCGTTTCTATCTCAGAACTTTGAGATGAAAGACCTTGGTGTGGCTGATGTTATCTTGAACATCAAGCTACTGAGAGATAATGAGGGTGGGATCACACTTCTGCAATCCCATTACGTTGAGAAGGTGTTGAGTCGTTTTGGATATTTGGACTGCACACCATCTCAAACACCATATGATCCTAGCGTATTGATTCGAAAGTCCAAAGGCATGGCTAAAGATAAATTGAGATACTCTCAAATCATTGGTTCACTGATGTACCTAGCGAGCGCAACGAGGCCTGACATCGCGTTTGCTGTGAGCAAACTGAGCCGGTTTGTTTCCAAACCGGGTGATGTACATTGGCATGCTGTTGAGAGAGTTATGCGCTATCTGAAAGGTACTATGAACTATGGACTTCACTATACCGGATACCCGTCGGTACTTGAAGGGTATAGTGATGCGAATTGGATCTCTGATGCTGATGAGATGAAGGCCACAACTGGGTATATGTTTACTCTTGGAGGTGGCGCTGTTTCCTGGAAGTCTTGCAAGCAAACGATCTTAACGAGATCGACAATGGAAGCAGAATTAACGGCATTAGACACATCTGGTGTTGAAGCGAGATGGCTTCCAGATCTTTTGATGGACTTGCCATTGGTTGATAAACCGGTTCCGGCTATCCTTATGAACTGTGACAATCAGACTGTCATCACCAAGGTGAAGAGTTCAAAGGACAACATGAAGTCCACCAAACACATAAGAATGAGATTAAAAGCTGTTAGAAAATTAAGAAACTCCGGAGTGATAGCGTTGGACTATGTCCATACGGCTAAGAATCTGGCAGATCCCTTTACAAAAGGGCTATCACGTGTTGTGATAGATAATGCATCGAGGGAGATGGGTATGAGACCCACATGAGTTGCCATGGTGGTAACCCAACCTATATGATCGGAGATCCCGTGAACTAGGACGTGGGAAAACAAGCCAGTGGTGAACTGAGGAGAGTAACTATACTAACCCACTCCGTTGGAGATGCAATACTCTCGATACTGTATGGTAGGATGACTACGGTCTCAATGTGTTCCAAAGCTTATAAAAGCAAGATGCTATCCTACAGAGCGATCTTTGGAGGAACACACCTATATGAGCCCGACTGCTGGTCACAGTCTATGAGATTGGGGTGATCTCTAGTAAGCTCATGAATAGGCCAGGAGTGTGACTTATATGCTCCACCCGAGGGGTCAGCCTTCGGCAGCCTAGTACTAGTAAGACATGTAGTGAAACTTCTTTACGCCAAACTGACAATTCAAGGCATAGTCCATTGTTCAGTTGTGAAGGAGTGTAGCCACTTGTTCTAGGTGAAGTTCAACCTTAACAGGTCTTTACTGAAACACTGGTATATCGAAACAGCAATTGGAATAGAGGACACAATGGGCCCTCGAGATCTGGTGGGGGATTGCTGAAATCTGAGATGGGCTCTAGGCCCATATTGCAATTTCTGAAAAATCTCTAAGGGCCCATGTGGGTTATATGGCACTAGGTGTGGTGGGAAGTTTAGTCCCACCCCGGAAGTGGAAGGAGAGTTGGAGTGGTTTATAAGGGTTTCTCTTCTACATGCTATTGGAGCTTGAGAAGAGAAGAGGCCCTCGCGCACTCCTCCTCCGCCGCCCGCCTCGCCACGCCACGCCACGCCACGCCACGCCTCGTCACGACGCGCCGCGGGTTGCGGGATTGAGCCGAGCCGAGCTCACACCTACGCGCTTATTTTTGCCAGTCACTAACAGAGAGTTTTCTGACAGCTCGGCCACGATCTGAGACGTCGGATCGTGGGCTGTCACGGACTCGGACGTGGGTCGAGCCCACGTCTCTCCACGCGGCTGCGCCTATAAGTATGCGGTGTCTCCTAACCCTAGCCGCCACGAACAGATCACATCTGCTCACGCGCACGCCCACCGTCGTTCCTTTGCTGCTGCTGCCGCCGGTGACTCCATCCCGTCCGCCACGTACACGGTCGACGGGAGAGCAGGTCTCCGAAACCACGCCCTTCTGGTTCCTGTACGGGGTGAGGGGCGAATAGGTTTTTGGGCAGCGATTACGCGACTGCTCGCTTCCGATCGTCTACTTCCTCTACGTCCGCGTCGCCTTCGTCATCACCATGTCCACCGACGCCGACCGTGCCGCCGCCGAGAAAGCTGAAGCCGACAAGAAGGTCGCCGAGGACGCCGCTGCTGCCACCAAAGCCGCGGCCTCTGCGTGGCCTACTGGAGGGTATAACTCGTTTATCTCGCTCCTGATTATTTTCATATTAGCAGTACTAGCAGTATGTGTAGATTTGTCTACTGTTTGCTTAGTACGTGCATGTTTAGATCAGAGTCAGTACGTCATCAACTTAGTCAATGCCATGCTAGTGATTTACTCATGGATTAATTTAATCGAGAAATTGCCTATTTACTCAACACGGAGTGCAATATAATCGAGAAGCTAGTCTTGCGCCATGTCATCGGAGGACGTGCATGTATTTTCTTGTTTTGTAAGATGCGTGATGGTTAAGTAATAGGAAAAGACGTGATTATCACGCTGGACATTGCATATGCACTGACAGCCTAGGGGAATGCGTCTGAGAGTCGTCGTCGTCGGTGCAGCTTGCTCGGTCTACGAGAGCGTCAAAGAAGCCATGTCAATGGAAAAAAGAACTCTTGCCAACGAAGGCACCCTTGATTCTTCATGGAAATCATGGGCTGGTATAATGAAATTTGGCACACGGAGTTGACCCGTTGCACGATTGTGCATGCCTATCCACAAGCCAAGCCAGCCAGGCCAGCAGTCCGGAGCAGAAGAGAGGACACATGGCCGTGCGTCGGCGTCGCGAACAATAATGCCTCCCCGGACACGGATCCGATGCCAAAGCCGTCCGATTCTCCGATGCGTTTCGTGCGCACACGCCCTCCCCTCGCATCCCGGCCGACGGCGACGTGCAGCGGCAGACGACGAGCTGATGGAAGAAAGCGACCGCCGGGGCGTCGCCAGCCACTTCGGTGTCGCCGGCCCTAAACAACGGCCGCCAGAACCACCACCGGGACCGGGATTTTTCTCGTGGCGGAGACGGGCGGTGACCCGTCAGCACGCACGGCACCAACCCCCGGCCCCTTGTTTTGCAGTCGCAGTAGGAGCGTACGATCTCCCTCCGAGTCGCCGTGGCCGTTGCCTCCTGGACGTACACGTTGCTTTCCGCCGTGGCGTACCTATCCGCCAGCGTGGCGGGCGTCCCATTCGCTCGCCCCCGTCACCCGGTACCGGCCGGCCTCTCGGTGGCCACCAGAAGATCTCCTCGTCAGCGAGAAATCTACAAGAGAAGCTCAGCATTTTTGTGGTGATGCCGTGAGCGTTTTTTTTAAAAAAAAAATTATGTAAGAGAAGGAGCGAAAAATATCTTTTTGAACACAGTACAGACGCAAAGCGCTCATATAAACGCGCATACACTCACTCATATGAACGCACACACGCACACCCTACCCCTATGAGCACCTCCGAGAGACTGAGCCGACATATCAACTTGAGATTTTACGAAGTCACTGTAGGCGCCTCGTAGTCGACGGGAACGTCTCCTCCCACTGAAAGCGTATCGCTGGAATTCCTGAAATAAATCCAGGATAAATGCGAGCACCAGGATTTGAACCCTGATGGGATTAGGGATACCACTGTCTACCTAATCATCTTAACCAGAGGTTGTTTCGTAGGAGCGAAAAATATCTGAATTTGTGGCACCAGTGCACAGTAGTAGTATCTTAATCGGTCGTGGGAGGGGCGCAAGTTGGGGCCGGATAAGCGGCTCTGACTCACCAAGTGGGGGCTACTTTAGCCGTTCCAGGCCAACTTGGTCGGCTGGATTTTTCCGCTCCGGACCGCCCCTTCATCCTCCGTCGGTAATACCGTATCCACATATCTCACGGCCACTACTTTATACACACATAAAAAAATGATAATAACTAGATGATATCCCACACGTTGTTGCGGGGATATTTTGTAACATATTTTAATGTGATTCATGGTATGAATCATATATAAAAGGATAAAACTGGGACTACATATACTTTATTATGTTTGATCACTATATAGTTGTAAAATGTTTATTAAATATAAATAGAATAATAGAATAGAAATTCACATGTTAAGACAGTTTTTTTTTTCATGCAGGTTTCATGATGAAGTGACATGCTTGCATGTTGCGAGACATATGATAGTAAGTGTGAAGCTTTTTTTGTGCATGTTGTACGATAATGTGGCATGCTTGCATGTCGAGAGAAATAATTAGTGAGGGCTAGCTATTTAGATATAGAAGATAGTACACAGACCCGGTCTGTAGATATCATCAACTTGATCGGTCAAAATCCTACTCCAATGGCCGAACCCCATCACCTAAAAAGGCAAACGTGACCTCGACAATGCGCCATGGACCTGCCCGATGAGAAGCAAGCAATGCGCGCACGCTACCTCGCCGGGCACCGCAAGCGTCCCCACGTCAAAGTGTTGGCACCATCCGTGGCCGTGGCCGTAGCCGTAGCCGTGCATCACCGGCGTCCGTGTGCGGCGCTGGCGGTCGTGCCGTTCACCGCCCGGCCCATGCGTCACGCGGCCGCCCCGTACATGAACGAACCAGCCCAGAACCAAGCGGGGGGTGTGACGGCGACCGCGCCGGGTCTGGTGCCGGTCGCCTATATCTACCCGCGGCGGAGGCGGGGGGCACGCACCGGCACCGGCCACGAGCGAGCGAGCGAACCAAGTCGCCGACCTAGCTTTACTCCTCCTCCTCATCCCCCTTTCTCCCTTTTTTCTTTAGCTTTTACTCCTTGTCCTCTCCCCGCCCACGCCTCCTCCCAAATCCTCCTCGCCTCCGCCGCTTCCGTCCGGAGTCCAACCGGAGATACGCGGAGAAGCGGATCGCGGAGCATCGCATCTGATGGCGTCCCCGGCGCGGCCAGCCTCCGTCTCCGGCCCCTTCGGCCTCGCCCCCGACCTCGCCCGCTGCTCCTTCGACCACACGCTCCGCCGCGAGGTCAGCCCCTTCTCCCTCCATCCATCTGCGCCAGATCCGCGCCTCGTGTTTTCTACTACTGTTTTCTTAGCTTAGGAGCAGTAGGTTCCGGGACTGCGCCTGCGTCCGCGGTGGGCTGGTTCGTGGCCTGCCTCGTCCTGATTCGCCGGGACGACGGCCGACATGTGCATGCCGTCTGCGCCTTGCGCTGGATTTGCGACCCTGCTTGCCATTTCTAGGTGCACAGGACCTTCAAATATGCTACAGTACTACTAGATTGCACCGCCCCGCTGACCGATCTGGGCCAAGGATTTGGCTTGACGCCGAGATATCCGCGCTTCTTTTCCGTCGGCCAGCGTTATTCGCGCATATTTCTGCATCATTCATCACGGTGCCATGGCTCCTGGTGTCTGTCAACCGCTTGCGGCAAAAGCTGGGAGACAGACCTGTTCTAGCTGCTGCTGCTTCCTCCCGCGGCTCTAGTATGCCTCTGGCCTCATTACTGTTATACAATAGTAGTACATCATAACCTAGTTGCGTTGCTATCTAGATCCAACGGGCATCGCTAAAATAATTTGTTGGCTCTGCCTGTGAGGGTTACCATCTATTACTGGGAAATTTCACCTGTTGTTGTCAGCTGTTACCTTATCATCAAATATTTTAGTGATAATTGGATAGTAGCTCAGGATTCAGCTATTTGTCAGCTGTGCAACTAGGAGAGTAGCTTGAATGGTGCTTATACTAGCCGTAGATTTGTCGACCTCTGTTTTCGCCCTACCTATACCTTCATGCTAATTTTTTGTGGTCGTTAGTCCTTACTAGTTTTTTTTTCCGTTCTTCAATTATGCAGGATTTCCAGGACAACAGACTGCTGAGGTCATTGGTTAGCATGCGCGAACAAGATAACCATTCCAAAGAAATTATAACGGAAGCTATTGAGAGCTGCATGAACAAACAAGCAGAGAATCTGGTGAATTCGCTGGATGTCATCAGTGGAAGGCTGTCACAGCTGGAGTTGTACTGCTACAAGCTTGAAAGGTCCATTGGAGAACTGCGAAGCGATGTAATGGATTACCACAGCGAAGCAAATCTGAACTTCCATAGCCTTGACAAGAACGTCAAAGAGGTATGGCTTGTTTTACACCGACACAAGGACACACGATTATTGAACTCTGAATGCCAAATTATAATATGTTGCTTTCTAGGAGTAGTATGAAAATTTCTGGTCTTATCTAGTAAATGCATTAAACAGTGGATTATGTTTGCCTTGAGGCTTGAGCTGTGAAAGTTTTATGGTTTAGTTTCGAGTTTCCTCTAGTTAGATTTTGTTTCCTGCATCTGCATCTAGTAGAACTGGACTAATGCTTGGGCTACAGCTTGTCCATATAAAAGGCAAATGATTATTTATTTGGGACTAAAATCTGAACATGGGTATTCCCTCTAGTTGTAACTGCGAGTGCCACATCATCTACTTAGTCACACACTGTATTTGGGACTAAAATCTGAACATGGGTATTCCCTCTAGTTGTAACTGCGAGTGGCACATCATCTACTTAGTCACACACTGATTAGCTACTCTTAAGATATCACACTTATATAGTGTTTTTAGTTCTCTTAGCGCGATTGGACAATGGTTAATCTACGTACCATTATATCTGATAGTACTGCAAGAAGTTAAGTTGTGATAAGGTTCACAACAGGCAATGGCTATTTAACTGGCTTCACGTGATTCCTTAATCCATGTTTTAGGGCTGTGCTAACTGCCTCTTTTTATGGTCATATTAGGCACCACAGGGCATCTTAAGCAAAGCTTGATGATGTAAATATTTTAGTAGTGCTAGTCAATCAAACTAAATAGCTTACATTAAATCCAGTTTTCCTTTCAGTAAATGTGACCGTTAGCTCTTGTAATGTTCTTCAGTGCATAACTCATGATGGAACCTACTTTGGCGCAGGTTCAGAAATGTGTACAAGTTCTTCAGGATAAGCAAGAGCTTGCTGAAACTCAGAACGAGCTAGCTAAACTTCAGATTGTATATGAAGATCCTGCACAAAAGAGTGAAGGTACTGCCCCATCAGTTTTCATGGCCAGGGAAAATGATGGCAGTTTCCCAGGTGCAAAGCATGAGCTTGCCCTTGTCCCGCTGCACCAAGTAAATCAGTCTCCTGCTATGCAATTCCAAAGTTGCAACGGGCTTATTCTACAGCAACTTGTGCCTGTCTCTTTGAGCACCCAACAAGACCAGCAACACTTGAACCAGTCTACTGTTTACCGCGCGCAAAATCAATGCCAACCTGAGCGCAGGCACGCCCAAACATTTCAACCTGCACCGCAGTCTATGCAACCGCAGGCCCAGAACCCCCAGCCACAGACTGTAGTTGAGGTACCTCCTATGACTAGTCAGGCACCAGAGTTCTACATCCAAGCTCAGCACCATTGGCAACATCAAACAGTCCAGGATGTTCACTCGCAGGCAAGGCAACAACAGCCACAGCCCCAGGTGGCACAACAGCAGCAGTACCACAACATGCAGCAAGTTCCAGCTCAGATGGTTCAACTGCAGACATCTTCTCCGCAGGCCCAAAGTGCACCTCATGTCGCCCTGTTCTATCCTCCTTACGGATCCCAACAGCCCGCATGTGGTAACACCGAGGCACTTTCTAGAGGCATGGTTGTGCAGCCTGCCTACTCTACGATCTCTTCTTCCCAGCGAAAGCACCATGAAGCTGCTCCTGTTTACGTGCAAAGCAGCGCCATTGCTGTTCCGATGGCAGAACATCACATCCAGCACCAGCAGACCCAGCAGTTCCATTCGCCCGGCAATGGCTCATTTGCACCTCAGCAATGCAAGGTTGGTCCCTATTCAGTACAGGGTAGTGCCCAGGCCTACAACACTGTATATGGAAGCCCTCCCAACAGTGCTGCTACTTTTGTTGCTGTCCTTCCTCAGCAAGCACAGCAGGCCAGCGCTCCGATGATGCTCCATCATCTAGGACCCCAGTCCGTGCAGAATCACCCTGCAGACATGGCTGACAAGGCTGCTCGAATGGGTTACTTGAACGATCATGCTGAGAACATGCCGCGCCGGATGGTGGCTGCAGGCCAGCCCGTAGAGTACAACACCTTCCATGACGGGCTGAGCTCTGTTGGCAATGCGGCTTGGTCTGGCTAGTCGACGATGGAGAAGCCGCATGTGAAGCACTTCATCTGCTCCTGTGACTTTCTCGTGTGATATACTGTGTGGCGATCTTACTGTGATGTGAAGCTCGCTTTTGAGCTTCCCTAAGGTATTTGCTCTGGCATCTTTTATCAGCCGGCAGATTGGTACTACGTATCCTCCAGCCTACTTTTTTCAGCTGGATGATGATCGTGATGAAATAAGACTGTAGGTTAGTCGAGTGATGATGATTGTCGGCATTTGTCCTATTTTTAATGGACGCGTATGCTTGCATGTAACCTGTTGTGGACTTGCATTTGCATGTTTGCGATCGATATGAAAATATGAGAAATTTGTTGGTTTTCACCTTCTTGTTCAGTGTGTGCTCATCTGTTCACCTGCTCGAAGCAGTTCGCATTGCCGGGTTTGTGTCTACCATCTGTTGGCAGTAACTGTTAGTACATATGCTATGAGAAATTTACGGTGGTTTGGCTGTGGCTTAAGAAAAAAATTGCTGTGAGGGAAGTAACTGTGGACAAGATCCATATGCATTTGTCAAATCCCAAGTGTCATAAGACAAAAAGTTGCTACTGAACTGAAGGGAAATACTCATTCTGGAGAACTAGGTCTGCTTTCATTCTAATCAATGAGGATGCCACCTGAAGCCCCTACTGATGGCAAATACTCAAGACTTACTGAACCTTCTGGGACAGAATTTCCAGAAACAGTCCATGTCAAAGGCCTCTCTTTTAGTTTCCTCCAGGCAGAGGATGCAAATGGCTGTTCATTTCTCGAGTCCAAACCCCTAACCAATTTAAGATGTTCCACTGTCTGCTCCCATAATAACACAATCAGGTTAACAGGTGACAGTGTACTTACTATCTGACACAATGCTAGTCAGCCAAAGCCCTTGCAACAGCCATAAATCCAGAGAACAACCACAGAATGAATATTAAACTGAAGGTCTGATGAGCATACACAACCCAGGTCTAGAATGACCGCACAATCCATTACATACATCATAAAATTTCTAGAATGACTGCATCCCAGGAACTCAAACCCTGGCAAAAGCTTCTGAATCTGTGTCAATCATGGATGGCTTCAGGTCTTTTTCTTCCCCTGCTGCTTTCCTTCCTGTCCTCTGGGCCAGCTTGATTGAATCTTGTTGGCCTGGGTTGCAGGTTTATGCTGCATTTCCTCATTAACCACCTTGCGGAATGCCGAAGTGAGGGTATGAACAACTTCCTTTGGTATCTTATAGGTGGTGATGGTTGGTGAATGACAGGCAAGACACTTTCTATCTTTTTTCAAAAAGGTCTTCGTCGAGCGATGCACACAGCCATAAGACAATTTCTATCTGGGCAAGCATTTCTTTTTAAATCCATTGTTCACCTTACTAATTCTTGGGCTCCTTACTTCAATGTGCCTCCTTATTTCTCATTGCGCTCTTTATCTGAGACATGTCTTGATCATTGGATTTCTTCAAAAATTGTTGCGGCTACAGCCTCTAGGATGGAGTTGTGATCGGCCTCCCCTATCTCCATAAGCTTACAAGAAGGAGCCTAGGAGGTAACACCAGAAGACAACTAATCTTCTTTAACCAGAAGATAAACAGTCCTCAAACTTTGGTCTTACCGGTTAAAGAAGCTGGTACATAAGGTGGCTGCTTTCTCCTGGCAGCTATACCTATCCCGACGTGCTAATGTAATGCTGTGAAACATGTCTGTACCCACCTTAACGGTGGTTTATAGACATCCTCTCTTCACTTTTGTAAGACGTTTAAAGACAATTGAAATTGAACTGTTTTGGGTATTGTCTTAACTGTCTAAAACGTCTTATAAAAGTGAGCGGGGGGAGTAATATATACGGCAAATTTTAGCATGCTCCCTCAAACCTTCCCTTTTCACATGAGGTGCGTGATTCCTCAAAGTTTGCGACGCACTGTATATACCGACAGTCTGCCTGTCTGCAGCCAGTTTGGCTACAGTCCGCAAAGGTGGTTGCAGGCAGATTGTGTGTTGGCAAAGGCCATCTTTACCAACAGACTTGAGTGCCTCTTTATACGTAGTCATGGAGCCGCATAGTATTTCAGTATAGCCATACCGCAGGTTTGACCATTCACCGATATCAGACGGGAGGGGTGCATAGACTTGCTAGAACCAAACGAATGTGCAATTTTTCAAAATACGAGCCATATCGATTTTAAAATCTTTGGTTTAAATGGGTATACGGAGAAATCATAATTTGGGAAACACATGCATACATACACAAGGGATTTGGCCGATCGATATATATTTATCCAAATACAATACTGAATCTTTGGTGGGCGCTAGGTTTTTGAATAGTTGATTATTTCAAAAGAAAATATCTCCAACATTAATAAAAAACATAAATGGTACAGACAGAGAAGTGATGTTTTCATACATCTACCAGTTAACCTGTACGCACTTCGTTGAGCTCGTTAACAATAGCCTCCATCGAGGGTCTTCTGTTCCGATCATGCTCCACACATCTTAGTCCAATGCTGATACATGTTTTCACTTACTCAAGGCAGGCTGATGGGTACTTTTATGATGTGTACTCGTCTGTCCATTTTTGACGTACCTACAAAATTGGGACTACGATCATATATACGTGATTATATGCAGATAAAAATGAAACACAAACAACTCGAAAGAGTGGTTCCAATTCTACAGATGAATATTGTCATACACTATTAATGAAGTTCACTGCAGACATGTCGCTGGTACCAAAAGAAGAATTCCTCTCTCTGGTGGCGACCTCGATTATCAGTAGGCCCAGACTGTATATGTCTGATCAGGTTGAGATTTCGCCGCTATACACATATTCTAGAGCCACGTATCTCCTTAATGTCCTCAAAATGAAGTCTAACAAGCATTATAAATTTGAGAGTGGGAAGTGCAATTACTGTTTACTAAAGACTACCAGTTTGTGATCAGCTTACCTTGCTGCCACAAAATTTTGTGTTACCGCTCGTGTTTGTCCTTCACCAAACAGGCTTGAGAGCCCAAAATCCGATATTTTTGGTTGCATATTATCTTCCAACAGTATGTTATCGTGCTTAAGGTCCATATGAATAATAGGTCTCACCATTGTGTGTGGGAAATGTAAACCCTTGCAGATGCCATTGATTCAGGGCTGTCCCGTAGATATACGGGGCCCAGGGGCAAGACAAGAACGAGGGGCCCTTCTTGAAACACAAAAGCTCAAATTAAATATACAATGCATAGCATTGATTGATTATCTTTGGACTCTTAAGACTGACAGTACAACTATTTATCGATCAAGAGAACTGTATCATGATGATAATGAAACAATACAGCTCCACAAAAGATTGATTTCAGGAATTGTCAATGGAGACATTTCTTTTTCTGCACAACAAATGACCTTGTCGAAAGTGGTTGCTACTTAAAACATTTGTGTTACCATGAGATATAAAACTAATGAATCAACTTACATTTGTTTCTGAATCCTCCCCAATCTGCATGCTCACATAAAAATTCTTCACGGAAATAATAACTCACCTCTTCCAAACTATCCTGCATAAGGCATGGCAAATCAAACTGACTATTTCATGTTTATACTATGATGATCAAAACATGCAGATTCCCTCAAAGAATTACTAGTTTTGAAGAACTTAGCAATTAAACCCTTTTGGGATCCCACTACCGGACAAATAATTTCTTGAAGACATGTTTCTAAATAAGCTGCATAAAAATGGTTAATACAAGGATTAACACCACCTGGAAACGAAATGATGGATGTAGATGGCTTGATCCGTATGCCACAGTAATCAGCACGAACAAAAGTACAACGCCATGAGGTGAATAAAATTTCTCCCTTCTCTAGTCTCCTGCCTGAGCAATCTCCCATGTTTGGATCCAACGAAGAGCAGAAGAAGACCAATGTAGATTTGGTGGATGTGCGATGTGGAATCCTACGCAGAGCTATTTATCAATTAATCTCTGAATTACGGAACAGGAATTACTAGAAAGAGAACATCTACCCTCTCGATCTCTCTCCAAAGTCTAGGGAACGAGCCGGGCGTTGAGAAGGAAGGAGAGCCGATTGGGGAATCACGCCATTAATGGCCGGCCACGACACTGGAATCGGAGAGGCGCGGTAGGGGCGGCCGGCGGCGCTGAGCCTGCGATCGGGGAAGCAAAGGAGTCGCGGGTCCAGTGCAGACAGACTGCGATCGATTTCTTGGGCCTTCATTTTTTTCGTGTATTTTCTGGGCTGCCTGAAAGAATACTACCTGGCCCAGGGCCCCTGCCTCCCCGGGGCCCAGGGCGGGCGCCCCGTTTGCCCGGCCTATGGGCCGGGCCTGCATTGATTATTATGAAACATTTATTCTAGTGAAGAGGTTCAGGTGAAAATAAACACAAGAATAATTACTCTAGCACACATCATAGGATGATGATGTCCGAAACTATCAATATCTATTGTTTTAGCGACGATACAACAAATGTTGACAGTTGATATAACATTTTTGTTAAATAACACCTGAATTTATCATGTTGATAATTCGTTTTATAATCAATGACAGAGTTATGTGTATCTTA
>NC_041380.1:574040373-574045594 GCF_002162155.2 Triticum dicoccoides
GTAGAAGAATAGAAGAAACTGTAGTCATTAGTGCCCCCTCCCCCAACATTCATGTTTTCTCTTTTGCCCTCCCTGACACCTTGGTCTAGCTCTGCCGTAGTATTCGCAGCAAAGGCGCGGAGCAGAAAGAAGAGGAGATGGAGTAGCAGAGTAGAGCGTCTGTTATGTCTTGAAGTAAAAGCCTTCCATTTTCTGCAAAACCTCCTTTCGTGTTACGTGACAGAATGCTACTAGCTTCACTATATTTTCATGTCAGATCTCTATAAGACTCTCGACTTCATTCTTAAATTGTTTGTCATGTGTCACTAGCGAATTTCCCTCGAGCTTCTTCACATCAATTTTGGTCCCATCTACCACTACCAGGCCGCCCGGTTTAAGATGTCAGGTACTACATGTATATTGAGAAGTTCTTTTCATCAACTTCAGAAAAGGAATAAAGCATTTAATGCATAACCATACCCAATAAACCGTTCCAAATCCACCCTGACCAATCTTGTGCACGGGAGAAAAATTATCTGTAATTGTCTTAAAAAATTCCAGCGACAATGAACTTACAACGGTCGTTGTGCTTGCATCAGTGGCCATTTCTAATGATATTAGCTATAGATGTCATCTGCTATAACTTATACTAGATCATTACGGTTGAACAATTATACTTGAACTAAACAAGGCAGTTGTTTTAAGTGGCATGAGACTAAATACGCATAAACATGGTGTGGGGCCCCGACTTATACAGTCAAAGCCATCGATTGCACGTGCATAGTGATCCCAAGGATCAATGCTCATTATACACCATGGCCTGAATATCAAGAGTTTACATCCATTATATAATGTGTTACACAAATAGGACCATTATGGTCAAGTCTTACATAGATAGAGCCTCTGGGCTAGACAACAAAAAGAACATAGCAGCGGAAATCTTCTACGATAATTTGGACCCATGCCATTGATACGTCTCCAACATATCTATAATTTATGAAGTTTTCATGCCATGTTTATTATAGTTTTGTATGATTTTGGTGCACTTTTATATGACTTTTATATGATTTTGTTTTCATACATGGATCCCATCTCAGATTTCATGGCTTCAAGCCATTTTGCGGAATCTGGGCTTACCATCACTTCTTCATAGTTCGTAGGTTCATCATGATCTAGTAGCATGACTTCCAGAACTGGATTACCGTACCACTCTGGCGCGGATCTCACTCTGGTTGATCTACGAGGTTCAGTAGTATCTTGTTCTGAAGTTTCATGATCATTATCATTAGCTTCCTCACTAATTGGTGTAGGTGTCACAGAAACAGTTTTCTGTGATGCACTACTTTTCAATAAGGGAGCAGGTACAGTTACCTCGTCAAGTTCTACTTTCCTCCCACTCACTTCTTTCGAGAGAAACTCTTTCTCCAGAAAGTTTCTGAACTTAGCAACAAAAGTCTCGCCTTCGGATCTGTGATAGAAGGTGTATCCTATAGTCTCCTTTGGATATCCTATGAAGACACATTTCTCCGATTTGGGTTCGAGCTTATCAGGTTGAAGCTTTTTCACATAAGCATCGCAGCCCCAAACTTTCCGAAACGACAACTTTGGTTTCTTGCCAAACCATAGTTCATAAGGCGTCGTCTCAATGGATTTTGATGGTGCCCTATTTAACGTGAATGCGACCGTCTCCAAAGCATAACCCCAAAACGAATGCGACCGTAAATCAGTAAGAGACATCATAGATCGCACCATATCTAGTAAAGTACGATTATGACGTTCGGACACACCATTACGCTGTGGTGTTCCGGGTGGCGTGAGTTGCGAAACTATTCCGCATTGTTTCAGATGTACACCAAACTCGTAACTCAAATATTCTCCTCCACGATCAGATCGTAGAAACTTTATTTTCTTGTTACGATGATTTTCAACTTCACTCTAAAATTCTTTAAACTTTTCAAACGTTTCAGACTTATGTTTCATTAAGTAGATATATCCATATCTGCTTAAGTCATATGTGAAGGTGAGAAAATAACGATATCCGCCACGAGCCTCAATATTCATTGGACCACATACATCAGTATGTATGATTTCCAACAAATCTGTTGCTCTCTCCATAGTACCGGAGAACAGCGTTTTAGTCATCTTGCCCATGAGGCACGGTTCGCAAGTACCAAGTGATTCCTAATCAAGTGGTTCCAAAAGTCCATCAGTATGGAGTTTCTTCATGCGCTTTACACCGATATGACCTAAACGGCAGTGCCACAAATAAGTTGCACTATCTTTATCAACTCTGCATCTTTTGGCTTCAACATTATGAATATGTGTGTTACTACTATCGAGATTCAATAAGAATAGACCACTCTTCAAGGGTGCATGACCATAAAAGATATTACTCATATAAATAGAACAACCATTATTCTCTGATTTAAATGAATAACCGTCTCGCATCAAACAAGATCCAGATATAATGTTCATGCTTAACGCTGGCACCAAATAACAATTATTTAGGTCTAATATTAATCCCGAAGGTAGATGTAGAGGTAGCGTGCCGACCGCGATCACATCGACTTTGGAACCGTTTCCCAGGCGCATCGTCACCTCGTCCTTAGCCAGTCTTCGCTTAATTCGTAGTCCCTGTTTCGAGTTGCAAATATTAGCAACAGAACCAATATCAAATACCCAGGTGCTACTGCGAGCATTAGTAAGGTACACATCAATAACATGTATATCACATATACCTTTGTTCACCTTGCCATCCTTCTTATCCGCCAAATACTTGGGGCAGTTCCGCTTCCAGTGACCAGTCTGCTTGCAGTAGAAGCACTCAGTTTCAGGCTTAGGTCCAGACTTGGGTTTCTTCTCTTGAGCAGCAACTTTCTTGCTGTTCTTCTTGAAGTTCCCCTTCTTCTTCCCTTTGCCCTTTTTCTTGAAACTAGTGGTCTTGTTGACCATCAACACTTGATGCTCCGTTTGATTTCTACCTCCGCAGCTTTCAGCATTGCGAAGAGCTCGGGAATAGTCTTATTCATCCCTTGCATATTATAGTTCATCACGAAGCTCTTGTAGCTTGGTGGCAGTGATTGGAGAATTCTGTCAATGACGCAATCATCTGGAAGATTAACTCCCATTTGAATCAGGTGATTATTATACCCAGACATTTTGAGTATATGCTCACTGACAGAACTGTTCTCCTCCATCTTGCAGCTATAGAACTTATTGGAGACTTCATATCTCTCAATCCGGGCATTTGCTTGAAATATTAACTTCAACTCCTGGAACATCTCATATGCTCCACGACGTTCAAAACGTCGTTGAAGTCCCGGTTATAAGCCGTAAAGCATGGCACACTGAACTATCGAGTAGTCATCAGCTTTGCTCTGCCAGACGTTCACAACATTCGGTGTTGCTCCAGCAGCAGGCCTGGCACCCAGCGGTGCTTCCAGGACGTAATTCTTCTGTGCAGCAATGAGGATAATCCTCAAGTTACGGACCCAGTCCGTATAATTGCTACCATCATCTTTCAACTTTGCTTTCTCAAGGAACGCATTAAATTCAACGGAACAACAACACGTGCCATTTATCTACAATCATACATAAACAAGCAAGATACTATCAGGTACTAAGTTCATGATAAATTTAGGTTCAATTAATCATATTACTTAAAGAACTCCCACTTAGATAGACATCCCTCTAATTCTCTAAGTGATTACGTGATCCAAATCAACTAAACCATGTCCGATCATCACATGAGATGGAGTAGTTTCATTGGTGAACATCACTATGTTGATCATATCTACTATATGATTCACGCTCGACCTTTCGGTCTCCGTGTTCCGAGGCCATATCTGTATATGCTTGGCTCGTCAAGTATAACCTGAGTATTCCGCGTGTGCAACTGTTTTGCACCCGTTGTATTTGAACGTAGAGCCTATCACACCCGATCATCACGTGGTGTCTCAGCACGAAGAACTTTCGCAACGGTGCATACTCAGGGAGAACACTTCTTGATAATTTAGTGAGAGATCATCTTATAATGCTACCATCAATCAAAGCAAGATAAGATGCATAAAAGATAAACATCACATGCAATCAATATAAGTGATATGATATGGCCATCATCATCTTGTGCTTGTGATCTCCATCTCCGAAGCACCGTCATGATCACCATCATCACCGGCACGACACCTTGATCTCCATCGTAGCATCATTGTCGTCTCGCCAATCTTATGCTTCCATGACTATCGCTACCGCTTAGTGATAAAGTAAAGCATTACAGCGCGATTGCATTGCATACAATAAAGCGACAACCATATGGCTCCTGCCAGTTGCCGATAACTCGGTTACAAAACATGATCATCTCATACAATAAAATTTAGCATCATGTCTTGACCATATCACATCACAACATGCCCCGCAAAAACAAGTTAGACATCCTCTACTTTGTTGTTGCATGTTTTACGTGGCTGCTACGGGCTTAAGCAAGAACCAATCTTACCTACGCATCAAAACCACAACGATAGTTTGTCAAGTTGATGTTGTTTTAACCTTCACAAGGACCGGGCGTAGCCACACTCGGTTCAACTAAAGTTGGAGAAACTGTCACCCGCAAGCCACCTATGTGCAAAGCACGTCGGGAGAACCGGTCTCGCGTAAGCGTACACGTAATGTCGGTCCGGGCCGCTTCGTCCAACAATACCGCCGAACCAAAGTATGACATGCTGGTAAGCAGTATGACTTATATCGCCCACAACTCACTTGTGTTCTACTCGTGCATATAACATCAACATGTAAAACCTAGGCTCTGATACCACTGTTGGGGAATGTAGTAATTTCAAAAAATTTCCTACGCACACGCAAGATCATGGTGATGCATAGCAACGAGAGGGGAGAGTGTGATCTACGTACCCTTGTAGATCGACAACGGAAGCGTTAACTTGGTTGATGTAGTCGTACGTCTTCACGGCCCGACCGATCAAGCACCAAAACTACGGCACCTCCAAGTTCTAGCACACGTCCAGCTCGATGACGATCCCCGGACTCTGATCCAGCAAAGTGTCGGGGAAGAGTTCCGTCAGCACGACAGCGTGGTGACGATCTTGATGTACTACTGTCGCAGGGCTTCGCCTAAGCACCGCTACAATATTATCGAGGACTATGGTGGAAGGGGGCACCGCACACGGCTAAGAATATGATCACATGGATCAACTTCTGTCCTTAGGGGTGCCCCTTGCCTCCGTATATA
>NC_041380.1:574046022-574056787 GCF_002162155.2 Triticum dicoccoides
GGGGGGCGGCCGGCCAAGAGGAGGCGCGCCAGGAGGAGTCCTACTCCCTCCGGGAGTAGGACTCCCTCCCTTTCCTAGTTGGAATAGGATCCGCGGAGGGGGCGAAAGAGGAGAGAGAGGAGGAAGGGGGGCCGTCCCCCTCTCCTTGTCCTATTCGGACCAAGGGGGGAGGGGCACGCGGCCCATCTCTGGCCACCTCTCCTCTCTTCCACTAAGGCCCACTAAGGCCCATATACCTCCTGGGGGGGTTCCGGTAACCTCCCGGTAATCCGGTAAAATCCCGATTTCACCCGGAACACTTCCGATATCCAAACATAGGCTTCCAATATATGAATCTTTATGTCTCGACCATTTCGAGACTCCTCGTCATGTCCATGATCACATCCAGGACTCCGAACAACCTTTGGTACATCAAAATGCATAAACTCATAATATAACTGTCATCGAAACCTTAAGCGTGCGGACCCTACGGGTTCGAGAACAGTGTAGACATGACCGAGACACGTCTCCGGTCAATAACCAATAGCGGGACCTGGATGCCCATATTGGTTCCTACATATTCTATGAAGATCTTTTATTGGTCAGACCGCATAACAACATACGTTGTTCCCTTTGTCATCGGTATGTTACTTGCCCGAGATTCGATCGTCGGTATCCTATACCTAGTTCAATCTTGTTACCGGCAAGTCTCTTTACTCGTTCTGTAATACATCATCGCGCAACTAACTCATTAGTTGCAATGCTTGCAATGCTTAAGTGATGTGCATTACCGAGAGGGCCCAGAGATACCTCTCCGACAATCGGAGTGACAAATCCTAATATCGAAATACGCCAACCCAACATGTACCTTTGGAGACACCTGTAGAGCTCCTTTATAATCACCCAGTTATGTTGTGACGTTTGGTAACACACAAAGTGTTCCTCTGGCAAACGGGAGTTGCATAATCTCATAGTCATAGGAACATGTATAAGTCATGAAGAAAGCAATAACAACATACTAAACGATCGGGTGCTAAGCTAATGGAATGGGTCATGTCAATCAGATCATTCAACTAATGATGTGATCCCGTTAATAAAATAATAACTCTTTGTCCATGGTTAGGAAACATAACCATCTTTGATTAACGAGCTAGTCAAGTAGAGGCATACTAGTGACACTCTGTTTGTCTATGTATTCACACATGTATTATGTTTCCGGTTAATACAATTCTAGCATGAATAATAAACTTTTATCATGATATAAGGAAATAAATAATAACTTTATTATTGCCTCTAGGGCATATTTCCTTCAAGATTTATATATGAGAAGTCCTGTTTTGGTCGCCGGAAAAGTTTCGGATTTTATCGGTAACGTACCGGGACCACCGGGAGGGTCCCGGGGGTCCACCAAGTGGGGCCACAAGCCCCGGAGGGCTAAATGGGCCAAGTGTGGGAGGAGACCAGCCCCAGGTGGGCTGGTGCGCCCCCCACAAGGGCCCAAGGCGCCTAAAGGGGAGGAGGGGGACAAACCCTAAGGGCAGATGGGCCTTAGGGCCCATGCCTGGTGCGCCTCCCTCTCCCCCTCCCCTTGGCCGCCCCCTAGATGGGATCTAGGGGCTGCCGCCACCCCTAGGGAGGGAACCCTAGGTGGGGGCGCAGCCCCTCCCCCCTATATATACTTGAGGTTTGGGGCTGCCCAACACATGTGAATTCTTCCTTCTTGGCGCAGCCCTACCCCTCTCCCTCCTCGTCTCTTGCGGTGCTTGGCGAAGCCCTGCTGGAGTACCACGCTCCTCCACCACCATCACGCCGTCGTGCTGCTGCTGGATGGAGTCTTCCCCAACCTCTCCTTCTCTCCTTGCTGGATCAAGGCATGGGAGACGTCATCGGGCTGTACGTGTGTTGAACACGGAGGTGCCGTCCGTTCGGCACTAGGATCATCGGTGATTTGGATCACGACGAGTACGACTCCTTCAACCCCGTTCTCTTGAACGCTTCCGCTTAGCGATCTACAAGGGTATGTAGATGCACTCTCCTTCCCCTCGTTGCTGGTCTCTCCATAGATAGATCTTGGTGACACGTAGGATTTTTTTTGAATTTCTGCTACGTTCCCCAACAGGGCTCGTCGGCGCCACCGGGGGAGTCTTGCGGCCCGCCGTCTTCTTGTGGAGCCGCACCCCGCCGCTGCCAAGACCGCGCGCAGACATGGGTAGCCCACCCACCTCCGTAGCCACCAGGGAGACGAGCATGGAGCGGCCCTCCGAATCGCACGAAGCCGAAATGCCCTTGTCGAGGTCGAGGCCGAGGGACATGTTGGAGCCATATTGATTGAAGCCCGTCTCGTTGCTGCCCACGATCACTTGGCGCTCCTCCAGATCCTTTGCGGCCCCCGAAGTTGGGGCCACGGCCTCGGAAGTCTTGTCCTTGAGGCCCAGCTTGTCCCAAGTCGCGGTGTCGATGGAGTCATCACCCATGCTCGTGTCCTTGTCCTTGTCCTTGTCCATGTCATCAGGCCCCTTGTGCACGTTTGCAGGGGAAGGGGGAGGAGGGGCACCCCCTGCCTGCCACCCGCCTCGGCCTCCAGCCGAATGTTGAAGCCCTCACTGTTGAACCACACTTGGACATACCCTTTGAGCTTAGCCGGGGAGCGGCACGCAAAGCGCATCCGCACGGGACCCAGCCCCGCCAGCGACGCCTTGTCCACCTCCATCGGGCGCCCGATCATCACTGTCCCTGCCATAAGTCGGTCCACACGACGGTGCTTGGGCGGCACTCCCCAGAGCTTGACCCACACATCCGGCATGATTTCGGCCTTGGGTTAATGGAAATCTTTTCTACACATGTGAAATTTGAAGGGCATCATGTTTCAATATGCAAGCAACAAAAATATTAGAAGGCCCGTGGCAACGCACATGCATTATACTAGTGTACCTAAAGTGTAACTTGTCTCTGTCTACACTTGGTGTGTGAGCTACGGTGAGGATGAAGTCCAATGCATGAATGTCATCCATGTCTGGGCCGGAGAGATGGAGTGCACGCACAATATTGCTAATTTTCTATCTTCAAGTAGCATTAAGGCTCGCTGGCATATCGTTGGCACATGCTACATGCACAATCTCGTCGTCTTTTCTATTGCTTCGTCCATCATCAATGATTTGGGCTGCTTTGTACACGACGGATTGCGGACAAATTATTAACAACTAAAAAGGCAATTATCTGATGGTTCAGGGGATCACGTGAAGCTGCACTTATCTGAGTAGAATTATATACTACCACCAGCGTTTGGTTGTTGCCTTATGCCTTGTTGATCATGTCGCGAGAAATAAGTATTGCCGGTCAGGGTCGGTACCAAACCTATTGAGCATACAAAATGCGTACGCGGTAGCAATTTATATCTTGCGGAGTTTGTTCGGCGCAAATGCTAAGCTAGGCACCTTGTATGTTCCCGGGAGAAGTCGAGATCATGAGCAATCAGACGATCTTTTAGTTGGAGCGCTTCGTTCTCTCATCATCTCTCACCGGTGCACTTGCCTATGGAATTGTTAAATTATTTTTAAAAATAAAATCAGCATAGCGGAAATGATAAATCAAGAATGCTCGATAGTTTCCCATGGAAAAGTAACCTTTTTGTGGAACTTTAGTTGACGCAAAGATGAAAAGTCTAGTTGTCAAACACGACAATCTTCTGACAAAAAACTAACTGGAGACGGAATTGACATGCCTACCAACTAAACTTGCCGTGGTCAACAAATATAAATTGCCATAAAACACATTCGATTTGCCATGGGCAAATCCTGAATGTTCAAGACTTATCGACATCCACAAATAAACCGTGACTACGCCCAGTCACAGACAATACTTCCTAGTCCTCCCCACCTTCTGAGATTTGTCTGCAGTCTTCTCACGGTATCTCTGTTAGAATAAATCCGAGGCGCTCCGTCGATCTATTAAGGACCAAGCAATCACACAAAGCATGACACCGAAATTTGTTAACGAGGTTCACCATCACGGCTATATCCTCGGGGCCTGACTACGGGCGCTCCTCCTCATGACACCGTCACAATACCGCACCCCAGCCGCCCGGGCGCCAGCACACGCCACCGGCTCTCCCGCATGACCGTGCTATTATGTTGGCATATGTTACATCGTGTGTTTACCCCCGCTATATATGAGAGGTCTAGGATACAAGTTTCCTACTTGGACACGACTCCTACCCTGTCTACACACAGTCCAAAACCAAGTCCAACTGTAACCTAACTTGTACAATAATATTCGACACAACTCTAACAAACTCCACCTTGGCGAATATTCTCCACCACCTTGGATTCATTCGTGCGTCGAACCTCCATTTACATTGGACTTGAGATACACCATGAGCATCGCTGCTACTCCCAGACTCCATGTGACTTCACCTGCAACTGTAGTCCCTTCTCGTCTTCTTCACAGTCAACACTCAAGCAAAAAATCAAGTTCCTCATTACTTTACTTTGTGCTCCCAACTTTCGGAGTATCCGCTCAACGCCATCACACACTGATCATTAATCTGCGTGAAAATGAACAAGTCACATATTGGGTGTCACATATAAGAGTTACCTGAACTCAACATCACCGCTCTTTCATGACCATTTGTCTGAAACTTGAAGGAATTTCACCGTCGCCCTGTGTCACTTTGAGTCAAATTCACAGTTGTCTCACCCTTTTCACTGATAGTCTCTGACATGTCCCACAGCCATAGCACTTCGCCTCCTTCTGTACTTGTCATCCGCACTTTGCCATGTGCACTGAATACCACAGAATATACGGCCATGTACTCTCTCTGTTTTGACAAATTCAGACTTTCCGGCACTTTCTCAGATTCTCCGTGGCCAACTCCTGTCCATCAACCGGCACCGATAGACCCAGTCACCAACTTGAATCTGGTACTCGTCAACACTGCTTCAGCACCCCCTGCACAATTTGTCTGACCACATGTCTGACCACCAGTGCCTTGGTCTGTCGCTGTGTCCCGTGCTTACCGCACGCCTCGCCGCTATCACCGCGTCGAGCCTCTGCTGTCCTGGTCGAGTCTCCCGAGGTCGCGAACCTACACCACTCAAACCCCTATTGTAGAGAACCACTGATCATCACCGAACGATGCCGAGTATCACGTCTCCATCAGACCATTGGACCCTAGTCCAATTCGCGTGTCTCTCGCTATCCCGCTGAAATAGGCTTCGACTCTCCATGCATTTACGCCGTAGCCCCTCCATCAGCACAGAGTGAAGTCGTCCATCAGACTCCAGCTCCACCTTCAACATGACTCTATGTAGCTGGCCATGCTACCCTGCGCCCTGTCGACTTCAAGCTCTCTCATATGTACACCGTCTTGAATCAACACTGCGCCATAGTCTTGTCGAAGCCGCACAAGCCCTTAGACCTGCACCACGTGTTTCCACGTTCCAGAAGTCGGTCACCATTAGCATCACGCTTCTATGTCGTCGTCGCTGAAATCACCACCGTCTTCTACTTTGACCAACATCCATGTCGATCCATCAGACTATCCAGTCCGACCCAGCCGAATTATCTGACTGCAACCATGCTTCACCCTGCGTCGTGTCCGCTTCGCACAACTGTGCATTGCCTTGACGCTCTGTGTATACATGATCCTACCACGACGAGCTCCAGACTTCTCCCAGCCTTATATGCACGTCGCCATCCTCGCCACATACTCTTTGAACCCTCACAACAATCTTAACAGAAAAATCTTCCGAGCAAAAAATCACAATTCGTTGCACCATAATTTTCCATATCCATTGCCAATACTTGTACGTGTACCCTAGCAGCCAAGACAAATGTCATCTCCCAACTGCCCCTGTAGACAAGCAGGTTCTATGTATCCATGTGACGATAGGCACTCAAGCCTTTCCTTTTTTTTTCGTTGAACAAATCTCACGTGACCATCTTGCGCTGCAACACGGCCTTGGGCCTGCTGCGTCCTGCCCTAGAGCTTCGGCTGCACGCACCGGCAAGCAGCGATCTCATCTGCACCGTACACACGCCACAGCCTACGACGTGCTGCTCCGATCCGATCCGACCTGCTGCTCACTCACCGTCTTGCCTTCGACCCCGAACATAGACCTGCAGCTGCACGCCTTGCTCCACGTGCGCCCTAGGGTTTCTGCAAGCCAACACGCGTCTGCCGTCAGCTTCCGAATCGATTTGCCGATCTCGATGCTTGCCTACGCGCCTGTCGCAGCTTGCACGCCCTCTGCTCGCGCATCGCTGCCTTTCGATTGCTTCTTAACAGAACTCCCGCCACCCATCGATCTTTTCCGGTCGTAGGTCTCGACCACCGACCAATTCGACCAATTCTGCTCCACCTCAAGATCAATAGCCACAACCTCAAATCGAACCTTGCTCGTGATACCACTACAATACCGCACCCCGGTCGTCCGGCTGCCGGCACACGCCGCCGGCTTCCCCGCGTGCCCGTGCTATTATGTTGGCATATGTTACATCGTGTGTCTACCCCCGCTATATATGAGAGGTCTAGGATATAAGTTTCCTACTTGGACACGACTCCTACCCTGTCTACACACAGTCCAAAACCAAGTCCAACTGTAACCTAACTTGTACAATAATATTCGACACAACTCTAACAATCTCTTCGGTGCTGCTTTACACGCCTTCTCATCTTTGGAGCTTTATTCCGTTCTCATCTCCTGTTTAACTTCAAATTTTGTGTCAAGCACCTGTATCAAAGTCACTGAATGAGAAGAAGTGAAAGTGTGAAACACATTACATCAAACACAATATTAATTAGAAAGAAACACTTCTTAATTATATCCAGTTACTTTTCAAGAGTATCAAGGTCTTTCGGCCAAAGATATATTATGCACTTGTATTGATTAGATTTTCAACTTCGTCCTCTAATTTCTTCCATTTTGCGATAATCTCCTCCACCTTCTCCCAAGTCAATGTGCAAATTGCCATTGCGAGAAGGTACTTATAATCACTGGCATTATTTTCTCCATCCACTTCAGGGAAAGGATCATACCGCTTCTACTTAAGCTCCACGATTAGCTTTGCCATTTTCCTATTAACTATAATGTCCCTGAAAATAACAACACCAATAAACCAAACTTCGCCAATTCTTCCTCAATAAGTCAAAGTGCCCTTAAAAATTAAAGTGTTCATGTGATTTGTCCACAAACAAGTCATTCTCACTAAGGACAATTTGGCAAAACGTAACTGGACAGGGTCTCGAAGAGGTAGGTTCTGTGATCGTAATGGATCTATCAAACATCTCTTTCTTGATTGCCCACTGGCCAAAATTTTATGGCGGACTGTCCATATAGCGTTTAACATTGCTCCTCCTACTAGCATCAACACGTCATTTAGGACGTGGCTAAATGGAGTTGAGATAGAAACAGCGAGACACATCTCTGTAGGCGTATGTGCTTTATTATGGGCTATATGAAACTGCATGAACGATTTGGTTTTTAACAGAATAACAAATGTTCATTTCTTATAGGTTATCTTTCGGGCCACTACGTTGATCCGTATGTGGTCGCTACTCACTCCGATGGATGTCAGGGTGCGTATGGTTACTGGGTCTACCCGTTGGGAGACGATAGCACAGCCTATCTTCAACCGGTTTGGATGACGGTCATGTAATAGGATATGTGTTTAGTTTCCTATCTTCCTTTATACCTCCGGTTGTGGCTATCCTGTTTCTTTGTTTTTTGCTATATGTCAGCATTTTTATTGTCTGAGACTTGGAGACTTTGTTGAACCTTTTGCTTTTTAACAAATGGCCGCATGCATCATTTTGATGCAGAGGCCGGGGGACAACCTCCTTTTCTAATTTTTTTGGAACATTACTAACTACAAATAATAAATTAGTTATCACGGCAGTTTGCACTTGAGCATCATAGAGCAAAAGGTCAACTGTACCTTCTTCTAGCATAGAAGTTGAGCCTCCACCTGAAGAACTGTTTAAGTACTGAAAAGTCGAATGAAAAGGTAACATAATTCCAGAATCAAATTCAAAACAAGAGAAGATAAGGGACTTATAGTTGCAAACTTGCAATACCGGTCCATATCAGAGATACTCAATGTCCTCGGCATGTCATATTTCCGAACTTTACCATTTGAGTCAAACAAGTACATTTTTATTGTTCGTATTATGGTTGTCAGGTTGCATTTCTGCTCAAGTAGCAATATTCATATTTTTCTCGCTCAAGATAACCTCAAACTCCACACTTATAAATTGGTTGCATTTGAAGAAAGTCGAAATATTTGAAAACCCAAGAGAAGTAACTATTAGTATAATTACTATGAATTGGGCAGTTCCTTGTTCGTGACCTTACCATTATACTTCCTCCGTTCCAAATTACTTGTCTTAGATTTGTCTAGATACGGAGATATCTAGATACGGAGGTATTTGTCCAAGACAAGTAATTCGGAACGGAGGGAGTACTTCTGAGGAGTAGGGCATATCGATTTAAGAATTTCTTTGTAATCTACAGTCCATCGGCGGCCGGGAAGCTCAGCAATTTTAAGCTTTCTATCACCAACCTCCTCTATAACACCCTCCCCCCAGCCCCGCTCCCGCGACGTACCCGCGCGCGAGGCGACAGCTTTTTTTTACACTCGCACAAAGACGGCGTATTTTTGTACAGTGGGGCGACGGCTTTTTTTTTACACTCGCGCAAGGACGGCGTATTTTTGTACAGTGGGGCGACGTACGTACGCGCCCGTCGGTGGTCAAACAGCGTCGGTGGTAAATCCGCGACGCGTCGCCCGCGGAAAACGCGTCGTGGCGCGTGGATAGCGGCCCCGCCGTCCCGTCCCGTCCGTCCCCTCGACTGCCGCAACGCCGCCCTCGACTGTCGTCCCGCCGCCTGCCGCCCCGTCGTATCCCGTGCGCATCAATGCCGTCGACCCACCCGCCCGTCGCCATTACTGCCCGTCCGCCCGCCGCCCCGCCGTCTGCCCTATAAAAACCACCCCGTCCGCCCGTCGCCGCTCACACCATTCCTTCCCCCGACCCGTCATCACATCCACCTCTGAAAAGCTCGCCGACGAGATGTCGTTCCACCGCGACAGCAGCTCCGGCACCGGCGGCGGCGACGGACCGAGCGCGTGGTCGTCGAGCCTGAGCACGCCGGAGACAGAGGAGCTGTACCGGTTTGGGCTCCTCGTGCTGCCGGGTTGCCGTCTGCCGCATGACTGGAAGCTCGACAAGGACGGCTACCCGAGGCGCGGGCCCGGCGCCACCGTGGAGGAGAAGTGGACCGGCGGCCGCAACAACATCGCCGGCCGTCACGCGTTCTGGGACGGCAAAGACTACGCCGCCGTCATTCACGTGTGCCGGCTCGCGGAGTCCGGCGGCACGGCAGACCTCGTCCCGCGCCCCCGTCCAGAAGCACGCGGCCGTCGGGCCCATCCACCACCTGCGCCGGCGACCGCCGATCCCCCCGCCCCGCTGGAGGTGGAACTGCCGCCGGAGCAGTTGGTTCTTCGGGAGGACGGCGATCCCGACGATACGCCAGGTTACCTCGTCGCCCTGCGGGCGTCGGTGGCTGCAGCGGCGGCTGCAGAGGCGGCGGCGGCTGCGAGGGAGGCCGCCGAGCAGGCGGCGGCGGCGATTCCGCCGGTGGTCCCGCAGGTGGAGGCGGCAGAGTCGTCGGACGAAGACGACATCGACTGGGAGCGGCTAGCCCAGGTCAGCGACGATGACGACAACGGCGGCGGTGACGGCGGTGACGGTGCGGTCATCGATCTGCTGGGTAGCGACCACGTGGAGGAGTAGTTTTTTTTAAATGTTCTAAGTATGAACTATGAATCGTTTATGTTCGGATGAACTCGTTTCGTTTCTGTAGTGTTTAATGGACTATGTAAAATATATCTATGTTCAATCAAGTTTGTTCGAATGTTGTTTTAATTTGTCTTCAAAGTTTGTTCAAAAAATTAGCAAAATATTGAACGCTTATTTTGACAAAAATTTGAAAATTTTCTGACCCATGCATAAAAATGTTCACAATATATTTAAAAAATTTCCATCGAATATACATAGCACACAATAAGGTATGCAATTATCTAAAAATTGTAGCAAAAAAATCGTGAAAACACATAAAATATAAAAGAAAACTGAATAAAAAGTCAAAAGTGTTTCTAAATATTTATAAAGTGTTTTAGAAATGTTCAGATGTTGTTAAAATATGTGCATATAATAAAGCCCGGTGGATGAAAAAATGAAAATTAAGAAATAAAAAATTTAACAAATTAAAAAATAATCAAAAAGTGAGATATTTTAATTCATTAATTAACATTTTCTTAAATATTTTTAAATTCATTAACATTTATGAATCCGAGAATTTTTAAATTCATTAACATTATCTGAAATAGTTTTAAATTCATTAACATTTATGAATTTTCTGGAAACGCGAGACGTGACAAAATTTTAGGGGTTTTCGGTCCGGAAAATCGTAGAAAATCCATACGGACTCGAAACGCGGCAAATTTTTGCCTGCGTGCCCTGCATGGTCACTGTGGGCCGTGAAAAAAAAATTGGGCACGTTTGGCGGATGCAAAGCGGAGACTGCGACCGAGGGTCCCCTCCGGCCATACCGCAACCACCCCCTTCCACAGCAAGTACCTGAGCGGTTACACGGAATGCACCCAACTTTTGGGAGCGCGTGTGGGGCCCCACCCGGGCACCCCACGGCCAAAATGAACGAAATCCAACAACGAACGCAAGTTGCGTCACGTCCGGGCAATATTTTAGGGGTTTTCGGCCCGG
>NC_041380.1:574057406-574066831 GCF_002162155.2 Triticum dicoccoides
CCAAAATGAATGAAATCCGACAACGAATGCAAGTTGCGTCACGTCCGGGCAGTATTTTAGGGGTTTTCGGCCTGGAAAATCGTAGAAAATCCATACGGACTCGAAACGCGACAATTTTTTGCGTGCGTGCCCTGCATGGTCACTGTGGCCCGTGACAAAAAATTGGGCACGTTTTGCATATGCGAAGCGGAGACGTGCGACCGAGGGTCCCCTCCGGCCATACCGCAACCACCCCCTTCCACAGCAAGTACGTGAGCGGTTTCACGGAATGCACCCAACTTTTGGCAGCGCGTGTGGGGCCCCACCCGGGCACCCCACGGGCACCCCACGGGCAAAATGAACGAAATCCGACAATAAACGCAAGTTGTGTCACGCCTGGGCAGTATTTTAGGGGTTTTCGGCCCAGAAAATTATAGAAAATCCATACAGACTCGAAACGCGGCAAATTTTTGCGTGCGTGCCCTGCATGGTCACTATGGCCCGTGAAAAAAAATTGGGCACAAAACATGTTTGTTTTTCGTGCAAAGTTTATAAAAAATACACTAAATGACAAAATTATACAAATAAATAAATAAATACATATTCAATATTGTAGACTGGCCGTCGCCCACTTAATAATCGCCGCAGGCCCGATGCAGCAAAATATCTACCCAATATCTGCACGATCCGTCGCTATCCGAGGGAATATTCCCGACAAACGCGCACGTCGCCCAAGCACGTCTTGCATGCCCTTTTTGCGTCGTACGTGCCGACGACGCGCCCGATCTGATCCCCGTCACCCGCCGCCCACACTGTCGTTCCCCGCCCGACAGCGTCGCGCCGCCGTCAGCCCGCACTAGTCGACGTCACCACCCGCCGTCAGTGCCGATCGTCAACGCCCGTCGTCACCCAGCAATAGTCGACGTCAGCACCCTCCGTCAGCGCCGGTCGTCAGCGGCCGACGTCACCACTCGCCGTCAGCGCCGGTTGTGAACACGCCGTCAGACTTCGCCGTCAGCCGCTGTGATCGCCGTCGCCCGCTGTGGTCGCCGTCGGGCAGGTATATATTTTAAAATTTTCAACATTATATAACACATTAGCTGTGTGCAACGTCACATAGATATTTTTATATGCAGTATGGACATCGATGGTGTGATTACATGTTCTGTAGAAAAATGGGTTACTCTTGTTAATAAATTAATATCAAGTCAGCGATTTACGTTTTACGAAACGGAGATGGAGGGCATGTTACGAATACCTTCGGTCAAGATGCGTGACAATTTGCTTGCGCTTATGATTCAAGGTTACAATCCTAGTAGTAAAAAATTCATGGTGCAAGAGGCAGCCGGAAAAAAGGGTTGATTTCATTGAGGCCTGATGATGTGTTTGCTATATTTGGTTTGAAGAATGAAGGAGTTGATGTTTCTAGTTTTTTGAGTATGGACCAAGGCAAAGCAATAAAAAAAATTCCATCTAGTTTTGTTAACAAGAAGAATGGTAAAATATTGATTGATGATCTTATTGAGAAGATTGTGAGAAATAAAAACGCGAACAATGAATTTGTTCGGATGGCGTTTCTCGTTCTGTTAGGGACTATAATTGCACCAGTGTCTGATGAGTACATTCTGAAGAATTATTATGCACTAGTGCAAGATGTCAGACAGATAAAAAAGTTCAACTGGAACGCATTCACTTTGCGGTTTTGTTTGTCGGAGATTGGTACGGTCTTGCAGCCCGGTCGTGTTAGGGAATGGCCACGTGGCAACCTAGCACTTCTGCAGGTATGATTTATTTTTAAAATTGAATAGTTGTATTATGTAATAATAGTGTAACACATGCTAAATGGTTGTGTGTTTGTTTTGGGAGAAGGTGCAGCCAAGCACCGGTCCAAAGTATGATCCTTTAGCGTTGTTGAGCCCCTTGATGAGGAATTGGACAGAAGCGGCAGCGGAGAAAAGAGACAAGTACGACTTTCAAAATGGTCGTGGTGTTGGAATGGTAATACGTTAAATATTTATTTTTCCATTTAAAGTCTGCAATTAATTATTAATTAAATATGATTGTATGATTCTTTATGTTGTAGATCGATGACACCATTACTGAAGAGTACCGCTTAAATAAAATAAGAATGAAACAGGGTGAAAAGAACAAGAAATCCAGTACGAGAAAGTCTAACATTACTGAAAGGAGAACAGACGTGAGTACATCTAAGGCTTCAGCTACCCAGAACCCTATTATGGATCGGATTTTGACTGAGCTGAAGCACATTCGTAAGGATATGCTTTGTATGCCGGAGCTATGCGCACAGGTACAAGTTTTCTGATTTTGCCGTTCACAATGGTTTTCGATGTGTCACATAACTAATTACAACTAATTTTTAATCACAGAGGGTCATAGAGAAATTGAACAAAAGCGTTGTATTTTACAAAGCTGGTGATAGTGAAAAATAAGAAGAGAATGAGTATGGTGAAAATAGTGAAAGTAGAAATTATGGTGGAAAACCTCGTAAGGAATTTGTATATAATCCTGACGTGGACAATTTCGAAACACCGGGAAAAAAGAATATGCAAGAGGATGATGAAGATGATATTAATGATTCTGAAGAGAAGACACCTTATTATTGCACACCTGAATATTTCGATAGTTTCAAGGGTGATGAAGAAGATCCTATCGAAGTTCCTGAGGTATCTGATGAGAAATCCGTTACATCTTTAGGAACAGATGAAATCACATCACGTGGATCGTTAGATTGTATTGGAGAAGATGAGGTAGAGGAGAAGGGTGTAGGGAAACGGAAGCGGAGATGATCAAACCTTATAAAGTCTCCTTATATTCCCGTTATACCTACAAAGCGTGCAAAGCGTTCAGCAAAAGCAAGTGAGTTTTATCATATTATTTTTGAGCTGAAATTACTACTTATCATTGAATTATTAACATATTACCGTCATGTATTGCAGAACTATTCGAGAAAGAAGTCTTTGAAGAAGAATACGATGTGATTAAAGCTAGTGTTAAGTTTGTTCGTGCTTATCAGCGGTCAGCAAAACATAGAAAGAAGGAAATATTCAATGATGGCATGCGTGAAGGTCTGAGTGCAGAGAGGGCTTGTAAGATTCTTGACCATGAATGGCTAACCGGTGATGTAAGTTATTGTTCTGTTTTCTATTAGCATTCAATGCAAATTGGAATTGTTATACAGCATTTAAATTATTTTCAGGTTATCAATGCTTATTCGTCGTATCTGTTGGGAGTTGTTGGTGAAGATCGTCATATAATGCCAACCTGGCTGGTCAATTGGTTACTTGAATTTAGACCGGACACCGAGGGAGGAAAAAATGACAACGAAGTTGTGGCGAAGAAGAATGGACCCTTGAATAGATGCACCGATGAGTATTTTAAAAAAGATAAGGTAAGTTCAACTGCCTTAAAGTATGCATATATGGGATATAAATAATAAGATAGTATATGTTGATTGCATCATATTTTCGTTGTGATGCAGCTTTATATTCCTCTTAATAAGGGAAATACCCACTGGGTTTCGGTTGTCATGCATCGCCCGAAGGAAGAGTTCCAGGTTCTTGATTCTTTGATGGGACCCGAACTTGACAGTGAAATTACAGAAAAAATTGAGGAGCTGGTACGGCATAAATTTACATAAGCATATTGAAATTATCATTTAGTAACTGAACTATGTTAAATTCTTTTCGTGCTATTATGTATATGAACAGAAAAATCAACTTCGATATGACATACGTGATGCGAATGCGAGCGGTGCTGTGAATTTTCCGGATGTATCTACCTGGCCTATCAAAACGTATAACATCCCACAACAAGAAGACGGGTGAGTAAATACTTTCATATTGTTTTAATATCTTACCTCAAATGCGAACTTATGAACTGTTGTTTGTACGGACCAGCAATTCATGTGGAATATTTGTTTTTCGATGCTTTCAATATTGGAACGGTGAAAAATGGACAAGCCATTTTTCTCAGGTCTGGTTTTTTTTTCAAATGCTTATATTCAATTAAATTCATTATGTAATACTATTTGAATTGTACTAATATGAAGTTCTAACAGGTGTCAATTGATAAATCGAGGGATTTAATGATTGCGCAGCTTATTTTTTTTGGAGAGAAATACGCTCAACGATGTGAAGGACAAAGTTACCCGGCTTGCAAAGAAGAAATAAATGTGCCAAAATTTTTGTAAAAGAAAATTTTGTAGGCTCAAATAATGTTTACATTTATTTCGACTAACATGTCTTGTGATGAAGAAGACACTACTATTTTGAATATTTAAGTCGAGAATGACATTTGGATTATTATGTTGTCTTCATGCTGTTGTCTTTACATTTGAAATCTTCATATTTATAGTTGTGCAGTCGTCAAGTTGTTTTCCTGTACAGCTGAATGTTAAAAAAATGTACATATATTTATTATGCACTTTAAAGCACTATCGCCGTCGCTTATTATAACACCGACGTTCTTAATTTCCTTTTCTACAAAATTTTTTGCCGACAAGTGCACCGGCCAGTCTGACGTCAGACAGGACCGACGGCACTGTCCAACAGGGCAACGTCGAACGACGGGTAGCATAACTAATCAAAGACGCTTGACTGCAAGTGCGCCGCCGGGTATATAAGCTGGTCGTCGCGCGCTCCGTCGGGCGAGGTGGGACTGAAACTTAGCTATCGCAGCCGCCGTGCCTGCAGCGACGCGCGTGACCGCGTGGGCCGGCCCAATATCATTGTTTCCGCCCACGGCGCGACGACGGCCCAAGTAGCACGCGGCGTGACGACGGCCCAAGTTCCACGCGGGGCGACTTGGGATGTTTAGTCCCACCTCGGCCGACGGAGCGCGTGACGACCGGCTTATATACCCGGCGGCACATAGGCTATCGAACTCCTTTCGTTGCCTTGTACTGCTGCCGCCGTCCGACTCTGCTCTGTGGGACAGTGCCGCCGGCCGACGCTGCCACTGTGGGACAGTGCCGCCGGCGCACTTGTCGGGTGTTTTTTTTAAAAAATGACGGTGTTCTAAGCGACGGCGACCGTGCAATGCAGAAAATATACAGTAAACAGCGACGGCAGTACTATGCAAAAATGAGCACGTCAAAATAAACAACAGCGACTTGCACAAAATTAACAGTAAAAAGTAACACATCAAAATAAACAAAATAAAACTCCTTCTTGCATTACATAGTCTGTCATCAAAACAAAATAGTCTGACATCAACGAAGTAAAATAAGTTCATATAACATCTCATAACAATTATTAAAGATCAAATATATAGAACATTAAAAAAACCGTCTTCAATAAAAGGGTGGAACGATCTTCCATAGCCATCCATAATAAAACTGTCTTCAATCAAAGGGTGAACCAATCTTTCATACTCCACAAGTTAAGCCAAGTTCCTACATAACAATAAGATATGTGTTAATTCACAATGAACAAATAAATTCGGTTTGAACAATAACATAAGAAAATCATACTTAGGATTTTGAGGGCACGTGGACTTATAATGACCTGTAACACCGCACAGTCCACATTGACGTTTTCTTTTCTCATCAAAAGCTTTTGGTCGCCCATTTTTAGTGACATCAGGACCATCCTTACCACGGCCTTTAACATTCTGTTTTGGTGCGCCTTTGGTGTTAACTTTTGCGGGATCACGAACAAGACCATGATCTTGATTAGGCTCGAACGCATCGTCGTTCACAAACTGTACCTCCGCACCAGGCTCATCCTCCTCAGTGTAATCATTATCTATTATGTCCCTCAGAGCCGCCTTCAACTTGTCGAATAAAAATGGTTTATGGCATGCTTTATGAGTTGTAGGGGTGGACTAACGAGCAACTCGGCTCGTTAAGCTCGTACTCGTTAAGCTCGTGCTCGTTAAGGCTCGGCTTGTTAAGCTCGTTAAGATTAACGAGCAGAAAACCCTGCTCGGCTCGGCTCGTTTGAAGCTCGTTAAGCTCGTGAGCGCTCGTTAACAGATTATAATATTTTATGATATACAGGATGAATGTGTAGGTGTGGTTTTCAAGACGAAATATGATGACTATAAAAAGAAATGCAGTAGTTTGTTGTCTCATAGGTCGATTAGATTGAATAGATGGGCTGAGGTGCTATAAAAGTTTGTCACATAAAATGAAAATATGTGTTGTGTTGTTACTAACGAGCTTAACGAGCTACTCGTGAAACTCGTTAGCTTGCTCGTTAAGCTCGTTAAGCTTAACGAGCTAAAATCAATGATTGGATCTGTTCATTAAGAAGCGAGCTACGAGCTTAACGAGCCGAACTATCGAGCGCTCATTAAGCTCGCGAGTTACGAGCTTTTGGTCTAGCCCTAATGAGTTGCTTCAGCAGATAAGATAGTCAACTCGCTGTACCTAGCTCTGTCCCCTGCACCTGCCCATCCCCATGCAAACATATCGCTAGTGCGCTTCACGGGAAGTCCACCCCTTGCAACTTGGCTCAACCTCCGCAGTACTAAACACTTAGGTATCTCACGTAAGCGTAGCTGAATCAGAACGTGAAGAATATGTTTGCAAGGAAGTCCTTTGCGATACATGCTTCTGCAACTGCACTTCACAGTTTCTTCTAAGTTACCTGGGGTGTAGTCCACAGTGAATCTGATATCTCTATTTTCCTTCCATGTCAGTATGAATCTGTGAGTGTCTGCTCCTCTCAGTCTCTCAAGGACCTCTAGCTCTCGTGCCTTCTTCATATCTTCCTGCAAGATATAAAAGTTTGCCGCAGTGAACTCACGGGCAGCTGATTTCTTAATATCTTTACACTCATCCAATACTGGTACTGGAACTGTCTGTGAGTTTGTGCAATCGTCATGCGCCTCGTTCTCACGGAGATGAACTATGCAATTCTCATAATGCACAATCATATCAACAATAGTCATACCGGAGTCTAGATGCAAGTGAAGGCATGAATTCAGACGCTCACTTCGCTGGTTACTTCGCATACCTAAGAAAAACCCACCTGACAGATATGATGCAGCCCAAAGCCTTTTCTTCTTGTACATCCTACGTAACCATGTCTTTGTTTTCTCCGACTGCCATTTGGCGGTAAACGCTGCCCATCTCTCATCAAATACCTTTTTTGAAGTGGCATAATAAAGTAGAGACCTGAACTCCTTTAGAGACTTATGATGAAGGTGTTTCTGCATGTTCTTCTCAATATGCCACGAGCAAAGACGATGCCAAACCTCCGAAAGTACCTTTCTTATGGCCTTAATCATAGCTGCATCTCCATCAGTAATTACTGACCTGGGCCTCTTCTGACAGTGAGCCCTCAAAAACGTCTGAAGCAGCCAGACATATGTATCTTCTGTCTCGTCAGACACAAGAGCACAACCGAATACCGTGGTGCAACGGTGGTTGTTCAGACCGACAAAAGGTATAAAAGGCATGCCATACCTATTCATCCTATATGTGCTGTCGAAGACTGTCACATCACCGTAGTCAACATAGTCTCGACGTGATTGAGAATCACACCAGAATATGTTTTTCAGCCTTCCTTCATCATCGATGGTGTGCTCAAAGAAGAAATCTGGATCTCTCTCTTTTCTGGTCATCATGATCCCAATGGCAGTGTCTGCATCACCTTGTGCAAGCAACTTCATTTTTTCTCTATAACACATGTTATAAAGCTTCTTTCTTCCAAAACCAGCCTCTGCATATGACCCGGAGCGCGCAACGAGTTGATCATAAATCATATGTTTCCTGATTCCAGCACCTGCCATGGTTAAGATCTCAGCCTTCGGATATTCTTTTATCTGATTGTGAGACCGAAGAAACGTGACTTCATCCGGTCTAGCTAGACGTGACTGTGATCATCATTGAAACTGCTGACATACCAAACGTCACGCTCTTTATCAAGTTTCAAAGTTATATGCGCATCGCAGAAGCAACGAGTCTCCCCTCTCAGCCTGCGGGTTCTGCCTTCCATTGTACAACGTTTTGCCTGTCGTTTCCCAGCTCTCGCACACACATACTTTCTCAAGCGCTTAGTTGCCTCAGGACCTTTCGAATATTTCAGTGAGTCCTTTCTTACGCTGAAACCACGCTCGTACGCATACTGATTATAGAAATTGTAAGCATCTCCTAGTGACTTGAACGTCTTCCTCATGACCTTCCAATGCATGTCCAATAATTCTTGCTGATATTCATCAAATCCGATGTCAAAATTAAACAGATCATCACCAACATGCTCATCATTCCCGCTTGTACCATCTACATCTCCCTGTAAATTAATGCATTAAACCATTTATGTCAATCAGTTATAATTTTAAAATGTACTTTAGTGATGTAAGTTTCAAAACTTACTTTGCTGGAGATGTCATCATGAGATGCATCAACGTGCGATTTGTCACTTTCATCATCCACAATATTCCTCACAAAGTCCCCGTCCTCGTCCATCTGCGCGCATTGCAAAAAAACATGTAAGCGCTCATATGGTTATTATGTCATTTCTTCTCTGATTTTATTAATAACATACCCGGAGTGCACTTTCAGCAAATGAATCATCTATATCCATATCATCATCATCATCGCCATGTCGCTGCATCATGCAAAAAAATATTAAATTTTCCGTGCGGTCTATCATATTTACCCCCTCATATTTATTGTTTTATCAACATTGATCACACTTACATTGCCACTATAAGATTCATCCAAACTCATGTAGTTCTCCTCACGAGGTTCATCCATATTCCGTGACGAGGTTTCGTTGTCCTTGCCGTAATCATCGCCATCATAATCTCCCTCCTCCTCTAACTATATATAGTTAAAAAAATTGTACGATGAATCAAACGCCGTGTAACATCATCCCTAAAACAACTATCTTATCAAGCACAACAATGTCTCAAACCAGCCTCTTGCACGGCGGCGAGGATTTCAACCGGATCCATTTCCTCCGATGACGAACGTGATGACGGCGTGAAGTTGCTGGCCGGCGGAGGCAGGTGTCGACGGCGTGAGGACGATGGCTGGTCGTAGTAGGCATAGTGTGCGGAGGGAGGCGGCGGCGTAGATCGCGGGTGGGCGGCCATCTGGGCGACGGGAATGGAATGCGGTGGCGGGCACGCGCGCCGGCAGCGGTAAAGGTGCCGGGGCACGCGCGGCGGCCTGTTTGGGCCGCGACTCGGGCGACGGCGACTTCGTGCAGATGGGGGCCAACGTGGAGACGGCGTGGATGCGTTAGGGTTCAGGGTTTCGACGGCGGGCGTCGGCGGCTACCGTGTCTTTTTTTCCTCCAACAACTGTCCACGCCAACGTCGAGACGTGAGGGCGTACGGCGACGGGTGCGGGTACGCGGGCGGGCGGGCGTACAGCGACGGGTGCGGCATACGCGGGCGGGCGTACGACGTCGCGCGTGACGTACGGCGTCGGGTGGGTATTCCTATACCTAATGTGAAATTACCATACTACC
>NC_041380.1:574067118-574104476 GCF_002162155.2 Triticum dicoccoides
CCTTTCATATTAGCGATAATATCTCTCGGATTACAGCTTGGGACATAGCTGAGCTGATCCATCGAGCGCTAATGCCTCCACTCCCATTCACCAAAACCATGAAGAAAATGTGACATATTTTAGGCACGCAAAAACCAATCCATTTGTAGTCATGCAGGATGAAATAATGTGCGAGGAGAGATAATATTACCAAATGGGTTCAACTAACCGCCCAGCTTCGTTGAAATAGTTGAGAATAGCATCATCATCCTTTGGGGAAATTATTTTTTTGCGGGAAATTAGACGGGTCATAGGTGGTAACCTGGTGTAGATGTGGAAAGCATCAGCAGCATCTTTGCCCCCTTGAAATGAATGAAGCATGAGAACTCGCGACAAACAAGGTCATATGGTACTTGGCTTTTACAAATATAACCCACCGAGTTTCTACTACATCGGTCATACCTGTCGGGCGCGGTAAGCAAGCGTGGCAGCCATGTAACCCGAGCTCCAGCTTCTCCTCCCATCTCCATCTTGGGCATCAAGTCGCCGTAAATGAAACCAAGCAAAACCTTCAACACGTTTCACACTTAGAAATATAATGTTGTGCACTCTTGTCTTATTCTTGTTCGGTACACATAATAGATTTAAATCAGCACACAAGACTCCGTGGCCCAATGGATAAGGCGCTGGTCTACGAAACCAGAGATATATGACGATATATTTTTTTCTTATTCAACTAAAATGCCATAATAATCAACACAGCTTCTGCTATATTAAAGCTGTAAATCATCTTGGTGCAGAAAAAGTTCTAGTTTAATTACGTGCCACAAACAAGCAATCAAAGCCAAAGCTTATATACATGATTTTAATGCCCTTGCAAGTAACAAGCTTCGTTCTGGTATGTTACAGCAAAAAAGTAGAGATATTACAGTTTGAGAAACATGTGGAACCGTGCAGCACTAGGAACACACATGCAGCTTTGCTCCATGTTCTCAGTTCCTCCTCTCCTGCCGCCACCACGGGGAGTGGTGGTCGTTGGCTCCGGAGCCCGGGTAGTCCTCCAGCTCCATCTCCATCTCCATCCTCCCGCTGACACCGCCGTGGTCGGGCTCTCCCACTATGACGGCGGCCTGGGGTGATCATGCCAAAAATTCAGGCCAATTAGAGTTTCCACCTGACATAGCTACTTGCTACTTGCATGAACGCTCAAGTAGTATTATCACCTGGCCATCTGCTCCACCGGAAGATGGGATTGCGTCGATCTTCTGCAGCTGCACCCTCGGGGCCGCTGATGCATACATATGGGAATAAATTGTCCTCTCAGTCAGAAAGAACTCAGAACAGTATAACTAAATCTCTAGATAGATAGCATGAGACGATTACCAGGTGGGAATGAGATCGCAGCCCTTGAAGCATGGATGAGGCAGAAGAAGCCCAGCAGAGACACCACTGCCAGGTGCAGTGGAGGCAATCTCTCCATCTGTCTCGTCTGAAGCATTTCTCCAAGTGTTCCTACTCTTCTTCTGCACCCACGATCGAGGGCTCACTCATGTAGATGCAGAGGACCTGTCCTGAATTGCAAGCTATTTTATAGCACGGCTCACAGCTGTGTCATGGAGCAAGGTGCTGCAGATTGAGGCTTCTGAAGCATCCTCCACAGCCTTAGTTAGTTGCTATGTAAGTAGTTAAGCATCTTTTCTAAGTGCTTCATTAGCGCACATGATGAGCTTTTTTATTATGACTCAAAAAGTGGCTAGCATTTCGTTGGCACGCGTGCTTGAAAATTCGGCGAATTGCTAGGCACGCACGCGAAAAGGGCCGAGCAGAAAAGGAGGCATCAAAGGAATGATTATGGTCAGGAATAGGTTGCAAGGGGTATAAGTAAAAAAGCAGGAAGTTGGGGATCAAAAGTGTACCATGCAATTTCTTGCATATAGATATAGGATGGTGACATGGTGCAGATGATTAATTCTCCGGATTTTCTTCCCAATCCGGTACAAGATTTTCTTTTCCTGGTCGATGCAGGCATGCAGCTAGTGCGTGGGCTGCAGACTTCAGTTAAACTAAAGTTGGTCCCTTTATTTTGAGCCCATAGTGGGTTCAGCACTTGGGTAGATAGCTTGTGAGCCCCCACTAAGCTGAAAATTAACTTATCTGATGGGGTAAAACTACACTAAAAGGCTCACCAAGTTGGTTTTACCAAGTTGAATCTTGACGCCTAGCAGAGCATATCCTAACGTCAAAGTTTGTCTCTAGTGAAATTTACAGCGAACATTAGCATGCAGGCAAGACCTATATTTATACACGCCCATGAGTAGCTCTCGCCGCGGAGGACGCTTGGCGTGATACCCTAGATCAGCCGCGCTCGCGTCGCCTCCAGGGAGGCGGCTCGGGCGCCCTAGCCGCCGTCGCCTCTAGGCCCTCCCTCCCCCCTGCTTCCCCACCGCCGCCAGAGGAGGCCGGCGAGCGAAGCTCGCCCGACGGACGGCGGACGGCGGACCTTCCTCCTCTCCTCGCGAGAAGATCCTCTGGCCGAAACGTGATGGCGAACCTGGTCGTTCGGCGTGGAGGCGGAGTGTGCGCGATGGAGCGGCGGCCCGATCGGATTCTGGTGGCGGTTGTGCCTTCACGACTGCGGGGGCAGCGTGGGGCCGGCTGGCGGCGGCGGATCTGGGGCGCCCACCCTAGATCGGTTCCCCTCCAGATGGTGTGGGCTCGGGCGCCGGCCTGGCGGCCCTGAGCGCCGGTGGGCGCGCGCCGAGGTTGCCCCCACTCACTGGCATGGTTGGGGGTGGCCAGAGGTGTGTGTGTGTGAGGCCGGCATCGTTCGGAGTCAGCTCTGACGTGCGCGGCGGTGGGAATCTGGCAGGCGGCGGCTGGCTGTGAATCCCGGTAGCATCATCTTCGACTCGATCTGCTCCGGTTTGTGCTAGTTCTAATACCTACCCGGTGTTGGCTAGACGGATCTGGCGGGTGGGCATTGATCCGGGGGAAACTCCAGGCCAGCTTGGCGGCCGCACCAAAATCGACGCTCTCGGCACCGATTCCCTTCCTGAAGGCTTCGGTGTGGATCCTACGCCCCCACCTCTGTCATGAGCGCATGCGAAAGCCTCTATTCCTCTGTTTGGGCGACGATGGCACTTTGGTGTCGTGTTCCTTCTTGAAGGCGTCGGCCGAGGACTGCTCAGGGTGGTGGAGTTGCTGGTAGTTCAGAGTCGACGCGAGATGGCATGTAGGTGGAGCGGTGTGGCATCAATAGTATCATCGACGATTGGTCTCGACGGCATGGCGCAGTGGAGACTCGACGCCAGATGCGCAGAGATGGACTGGCGCAGGAGGAGGAAGCTGTCTGGTGTCATGGTGGCGCTGATGGCAGAGGGGCCTGGCATGGTCGGTGCGTCAGTTCTGCTCTGAGAATGGACAGATGGAAGATGGAGGTGATGGCCCATGCAGCGTGCGGTGCTCACTGGGAGTGTGCCGGACCGGTGTGTGCCCCAATCCAGGTAGTGGCTTGGATGGGACACCCGGCTTTAGATGTTAGGTTTTGGTGCAATGTATGTTTGGTATTAGGCCTGGACATTCGGCACACCTTCATCAACGGGATAGGAGTAGCAACAGCGTTGCCAAGTTGATGGCTTCATGCTTATTGATGTATCACCTTGTATGGTCTTTATGAATAATTAATAATATGATTGCATGCATCGTTCAGATGCAGAGACCGGGGATACATCCTCCATTCCTAAAAAAACTATTTATTTGTGATACAGGTTATCACTGAATTCCACAGCGTTCATGAGTCACAGGCACTAGCATATACTAGTACTCCTTCCGTTCCTTAATAAAAGTCTTTTTTAGAGATTCAACATGTGACTACATATAAAGCAAAATAAATGAATCTACACTCTAAAATATTTTATAACTTTACATACATTCGTATGTCATAGTTCATTTAAAATGTTTAAAAGACTTATATTTAGGTACGAAGGGAGTAGTATCTTATTGTTGGTGTGGCGTTCAAAAGCACCAATGAGCTCTTTTCACCTTTGTTAAGAGTTCGGGCAGTTTCCACGCAATGAACCTGTCTGAAAGCGATAAGCTGGTAGAGAAAGACAAGACGTACGCGCTTATCTGACAGATAGAGACATATGAACACGCTGTGGCTTGTGAAAGTGATATGCACCGCCGATATTGAAAAGATATGAAGGAAAGTGACCGTAAGGCTCTGAAAATACTTTGCTTCTTCAGTCATATCAAGGACTCGTATGGTAACCTAATAACCTCCCAAAAGACAGGTTGTTCAAGTAACAATTAATTTCTTGGACGATTAATTTCTTGGACAATTAATAGCTCAGCGATGAACAAATCTAGACCTTCGCCGTGGACAAGAAATCGGAATCATCTTGACAAGCAAGATTTGCACAAGGCAGCAAATTGACTCTGATATAAAAAGTTACAGAAGAATACTTTTACTCGGGTCTGAGTCTTCTTCAGAAGATGTCCCTCAGGTCTCGATCAAGTCTTGTTCTTTTTCCAAGGAAATACCGGCTTCTTGCTTTCCCTGAAATTTCTGTGTAAGCACCATGCATATAGCATATTCAACTTGGGGAAAAGGAGTCAAAAACTGCACATTCGGACTAACCAAGTATGAACATTTATTTACACATCATGTCCTGTATGTCTCCCAACATAGACACAACGAAGTTGCCAACCATACTGTGTGAACTCAACTAAGTAGTACCACATCATGGCGGCACTGAATATGCATCGGACTTTTCCAGGAAACATCCAGTGGAGTAAAAGAAGATTGAAAGAAGCAACAAAAATCACGACCATGCACACACTCTTTGAATCTTAGACAACAAGTCATCATCTTGCTGTCTTGTCTACTATTTTTCCATAAGTTTTTTCAAACTGGAAACATCCTCTCATCTGCCTAGATCTTTCATATTGATTCTGTTGAAGGATGAAGCTACAAGCCTAGAAAAAACAAACAAGAAACAGCAACTTCCCTTCCTATATAAACCTTCACTGATACATGATCTTTCCCACACCAAAACAACCAGATCTCAGGCTCATAGCTCAGACAATGGAGAAGTCCCCAGCCACAGCAGGATGCCATCATGCACCACTTTTCCAAGAGCCAGTTGGTATTCTCATCCTTTTCATCCTCACCTGGTGCATCTCAAAGCTTCAAAGTCTCCTTCCCACTTCTTGTTGCCAATCCTGCAATTGTACTGTCTCCACGACAACCTCGACGCCGGTCCTCGCCGAGACGAAGACATCGAAGGCACCAAATAAGAGTGAATATGATGAGATGAATGCGACGCAGTCAGATGCCGAGGTAGCCATGAGAAAGATGGGACTCGATTTTGATCAAGAGAAGAGCTGTGAGTATAGTTCTACGCTTTTCGACGACGACGAACCAAGCTTCCAGGAAGTGAAAATGGCATTCTTGGTTTTCGATGAGAACAATGATGGGTACATCGATGCATTGGATTTGAGAAGAATCCTCCAGAACTTGGGATTAGGTGATCGGGTAGGGGTCAATGAGGCTGAGCAGATGATTGCTAGATATGACACGAACAATGACAGGAGGATAGATCTGATGGAGTTCACTAAGGTTTTGGAGGATAGCTTTTGCTAGACATACTTATTTCTGTATTTGTTTTCCTATATCTGCGAGATGCATTTACATATTGTGATTGACTGAATTGTGCTACTTGACTCCAGAATTAAATAACAGATGTGTTGGTTTTTTTTTGTTTTGAAAAGAGGGTAGACACTGCCGGCCTTTGCATCGACCGATGCATACAGTCCTCCATTACTTATTGCCAACTTTACAAGTAGCTGGAAAGTCTTTAGTGCGCAAGGGGGAATGAAGGAAGAAATTACGTACAACCTAGAGCTAAAAAGAAATATGAAGTGGCATACATCACATTTCCTATTATTAAGCGGCCATCCAAATCGGTTGAATAAACCTTGAGCGATTATCTCCTCTGGTCTTCCTCCAAGCGAAGCAACGATCATGTATGGATCCAATAAGTGACTTCGTGGATTAAGACATTAAGTCAAGGATCTAACCAGAACAATTAAAACGACACCGAGTGGCCAAATCAAAATCTACCCATTTGTACACTTGTACAGTGTTTGAACGTGCTGAAACGCATAGAAAGTAAGTAGCAGATTACATTGTCCTAACATGATCATTCTATAGAGGATTATATTAACACCAACTTCTTAGTTCTAAGAAAATTCATATGGTTCGTCGGTTCACTCATTCGAAAATTCGGTTCTAGCTCGATCTCAGGTATGAGGTATCCCTGGCCGACTTTACTTCTCACGACCGCAACACTGTCTCGTATTTGTTGTATTTGGTGTGTATTCAGTTAGGAACTTCAACCAGTCCATAGTATCGGGAATCCCTATTTAATGCTCGTTGCATCATAATGTCAACCAAACGCATAAGGATCAAGTGCACTGAGCCGGCCCAGTTACATGATCTCGTTCGTTCGGTTCTGGGAACCTTCTAGCAGGTTCCTGTCCGGTTTTGGTAACCTTCTAGAAAGTCCTCTAAACCGTTTTTCCTATTTTTCTGTTTCTTTTTTTACTTTTGTTTTTCCGTTCACTTTTCTCTCTGTTTCTTTTTCTATTTTTCGTTATTCTTTTCTATATTTCTTCTTTTTGTTTATTTTTTTAAAATGTAAGTAAAAATGGATTTTCAAATATTTTTTGGAATTTTCAAAATATGTTCTTCTTTCTCCAAAAATGTTTTCAAAAATTGTTTGCATTAAAAAAAGTTTACAAATTCAATTTTTGTTTGCATTTCTTTGGATATAACCTTTTGGAATGCGGATGAGTTCGTATGGTTTAAAGGTGATGTGATCAAATAGACTTTTATCCGAGTCTTTGTCTAAGGGTATTATTTACTACACCATAATGTGAATATCCATGAATATATAAATCCATTTCTTGTTTACTTTTAACACAAAGATGATACCCTTGCATTTGTGAGGGCCACCGTGTTAGTTGTGAAAAAGATAAAACCAGGTAGAGCTCTGCGGGCCACTGTGATATTTGTACTCCCTCCGTTCCTAAATATAAGACCTTTTAAAGATTTCAATATGGACTACGTACGAAGCAAAATGAGTGAATCAACGCTCTAAAGTATGTCTATATACATTCATATGTTAGTCCGTATTGAATCTCTAAAAGTGTTTATATTTAAACGAATGGAGTAAATCTATTTGGAGGATAAAGCTCACATTGATTGGCATTGATATCTGCTTCCTTTCATATAGTATATGGATAACTAGCTATACATGGTAGTCTAATAATGCCATAATTTCCTTCCTTATTTGTATGTGGTAGGATGTCCTTACTAGCCTTGCCATGATCGTTATAAATTGACAACTCACCTTGGTTAGGAGCAATGGTCATACGAGCCATTGGACGGTGTGAACTGGCGGCTAGCTAAGCATTGTTAAATTTCGCTTCAGCCACTCAATGTGGAATCCGCTATGGGCCCTCGGGCCATGGTCGCCAGTGCTCCTTCTGCAGCTCGCCTCCATCCACGGGAGCATGGAGGCCGTGGCACCCTCGCCGTCAGTGACCAACCCCTTGCTCAGGACAGGGTACCACTTCCAGCCCCCAAAAAACTGGATTCACGGTAATCTCCTGCCCCTGAACTTAGCTGAATGCTCTACGGTCTGTTTAAGTTTTGCTCTGTCTCCAAGCTAGATATAGTCATGCATTTTTTCGAGAATGGCTATAGTCATGTACTCTCTCCATCTCATAATATAATAGCATTTTTTACACTACAATGGTGTAAAAAACACTCTTATATTATGGGACGGAGGGAGAATAACATATAGCTGCTAGCTAAGTAATTGTTCTTGCTTGTTTTATTCTTCCATGATGCTTTGTTCTAACAATTTCGTTTTCTCATTATTTTGGCTGGTTATGATTGCTGTCACGGCGAAACTCAACGATGGAAGATCCGAATGGTATGACTTCTCCAACTCACTGTAATTGTACAGTTTTCTTGTATTCCTAGATCCATGGTGCTGAAAATATAATGTGTGTACGATTTTAAAGATTTTCTTAGCAATAGTAACGAAAGATGCTGGGCTATCATTAAAGTGGTCTATGCTATGACACATCAGTACGCCATGGGCATCCACTAAAGAAAGTGGGATGGGTGTTATGGAACCCACTAGTACCCAGACATATGCTTCAACGTATATGACATTAGGATTGCTTTATCCTATAGGTACCAGCTTCAACTTGGAAGGTTAGTTTATTGAATTAATTAAATAAAATATATTAATCATCGGACCTTGAGGACAACATTTGAATAAACAAACAATTGCAAATGCGACCAGTAGACTAAGCTAACCAGTACATATGTACATGGAAACCATGAAAATTTTATGTTAAGTGAGTAAGGGGCGGGGGAAGCATCTTGAACTTTTTCGATAAAGGGTGGATTTTATTGACTCAAGATGAAGCATCAAGAAGATACAAACACAATGAGCATAAGAAGCATCTTGAACTTACATGTTGATAATTTTGAAACAGGGCCACTATACTACAAGGGACAGGTTAGGGACTAGGTAATCATGCAACAGTTCTTTCCGTAAGAGGAGATCGCAAGGGCGACTAGGGTTTTTGCTGGCCCATCGCCGACCGCCCTTGGCGGCGGCGCGGGTGCCGGCGAGCTTTGTCCCAGGACGGCGACTCAACATCGGCGTGGCTGGTCTCTCCAATCTCTACTACAGTTCTCCATGAACATTGGGGTCTAGTAGTAGATGTGTTTGTCTGCTCCTTCGGTCTTTGGTTGTAGAAGCATATTTTGAAGCAGGCGGCGGCGGTACAGGGTCCGGCCAGGCGATGGCACAGGTACCGGCGAGTTTTGTCCCAGGACGGCGACTCTAGGTCGGCGTGGCTGGTCTCTCCAATATCTACTACGGATCTCAATGAATGTTGGGTTCTAGTAGATGTGTTTGTATGCTCCTTCGGTCCTTGGCTGTTGAAGCAGGTTTTGAAGCAGGCAACAGCAGTACGGGCGCTTCTGAAGGTCCTGAGGCATTAAGTGACGAAGCGACTGATCCATCGGCGACCTCGCGTCCGCCGGGAGCAATGAATCTCATCAGTTGAAACTGCCGGGGTGGGGGGAACTCTCGGACTGTTCGAGAAATTGCGACGCTCTCCCAGTCGCACTCCCCCATGTTGGTTTTCCTTTGCGAGACCAGACAGAAAGCAACAAAAATGAGAAGAATTTGTGGACGCCTCGGATTGAAAGGTTTTGACGGGGTGGAGAGTAATGGTTTGAGTGGTGGCCTAGCTCTTTTCTGGCATGAGTCTTTTGTGGTTGAAATCCTGGACAAGGAGGAACGGTATATCGATGCTCTGGTGAAGGTACATGCGGATGCAGAACAGTGGAGAGTCACCTTTGTTTATGGTGAATCACGAGTCAAGAATCGTCACCTCATGTGGGCGAAATTACAGGGTCTAACGAGTGTGTGTGATAGGCCTTGGCTTGTTATTGATGATTTTAATGAAGCTCTTTGGGATTTTGAACACCTGTTTTGGGTACCGGGCGGAATATTCGGATACCGCCCGGTTACCGCGGTTCTGGCCACCCCACGAGAAACCTACGTACCGAGCGAATTCTTTTGAAATTTTTCGAATTTTTTGAATTTAAACTCTGGTAGTTAGGTTACATACGTTAGGAACTCGATAGAACATGCTGCGACCTGCGGCGTGCTGGGAAGCGTGGCGTTCCAGTCTTTCCTGAGGGTCTCGGGTTCGAGTCCCATTGCTGCTGTTATTTTTTCCCACAATTTTTACGATAAAAAGAGAGATGCTGTGAAAAAAAATGTTGCCGTGACGATTCGTTCTTGCAACCTCGAAGCAATTGTAATACATATACGACCTAACCACTGCGCCAGACAGCTCCTGCTAATGATATTCAGTCCAGAGATAATCTATAGTATATTAACAAAATTGAATTCAAAATTCAAATTCAAATTTCGTCCAAATTTTTTCCGGGATTTCGCGGTTACCGCGGTAACCGAGAATTTCGGTGGCCCAAGAGAAAAAATGTGCACTTGGGATCCAAATCCTTGGTCGGCTACCCCTAGACCGGAACAACAAATGATAGCTTTCCGAGATACTCTAGAAGTTTGCGTTTGATTGATCTTGGGTTCTCAGGGATTCCGTTTACTTATGATAACCTGCGTGTCGGGGCGAGTAATGTGAAGGTTCGTCTTGATAGAGCTACTGCAACAAATGAATGGCGCAATCTTTTTCCGTTTTATACAGTACAACATGTGGTGTCACCATGTTCGGATCATGTGGCGCTGGTTTTGAAGGGCGCTCCGGACACGGGCCAGCAAGTCCCCAAACCTAGACGCTATGAAGTTTTTTGGGAAAGAGACTCATCTCTACCGGCTGTTGTTAAGGAGGCATGGGAATCTGTTGGCAATGTGGACAATTTGGAGAAGCTCCAAACAGCGCTAAGGAAGACCTTGGCTACGCTCAGTACTTGGGGCAGCAAGAAATTCAGCAATATAACAAGGGAACTAGCCAAGTCAAGAACACAACTGGAGGAACTTATGACCATGAATGCAGATAGACAAGAAATTAGAAACATCACTCATAAGATGAACGAGCTTTTGTACCAGGAGGAAATGATGTGGCTACAACGCTCAAGAATTACGTGGTTGAAGGAAGGCGACCGCAACACTAAATATTTTCAGAGTAAGGCTGTTTGGCGCGCTCACAAAAATAAAATACGCGAGCTAATTGACAGTATTGTTGTGGTTCATTCAAACTTTGAGGAAATGGCCAGTCTGGCAAATGAGTATTTTCAAGGGATTTTTGCTGCAATCCAGGCGTTGGATGCAACATGGGTTCTTGATTTGCTTGAAGCAAAAGTCACTGAGCAGGACAATGTGCGCTTGTGTGCTCCTTTTAGTGATAAGGAGATTTCTGATGCCCTGTTTTGGATTGGACCATTGAAGGCCCCAGGTCCAGATGGTCTACCCGTGAGGTTCTTTCAGCGGAATTGGGACGTGCTACAAAATAGTGTGATTGCAGCGGTCAGGGGATTTTTTGCTTCTGGGATTATGCCGGAAGGGGTAAATTCTACCTCCATAGTTCTTATTCCTAAAATTGCTAACCCCTCCAGCTTGTCTCACTACAGGCCGATTAGTCTCTGTAATGTCATATACAAGGTCATCTCAAAGTGCATGGTGAATCATTTAAGGCCATTATTGGATGGTATTGTTTCTCCAGAGCAAAGTGCCTTTATCCCAGGGCGTTTGATTACTGATAATGCTCTTGTGGCTTTTGAATATATCCACCACATTAAGCAAGAAAAGGATCCTACAAAAAGCTTTTGTGCTTACAAACTCGATCTCTCAAAGGCATATGATAGGGTGGATTGGAAGTTCTTGAAGCAGGTGATGGAAAAGTTGGGTTTCTCTCAACGATGGGTGGACTGGATAATGTCTTGTGTCACTCTGTCAAACTTAATGGGACCCTCTTGGATTCATTTGCACCGTCGCGTGGGCTTCGGCAGGGCGATCCGCTATCCCCTTCTTGTTTCTTTTTGTGGTTGATGGACTTTCTGCAATTCTGAAAAAGTATGTGCCTAGTGGTGATATTACCCCTGTCAAGGTATGTAGAAGAGCTCCAGGGATCTCACACCTATTGTTTGCTGATGATACTATGTTATTTTTCGAAGCAAACCGTGCTCAGGCCGGAACAATAAAGCTAGCATTGGATCAATATGGAAAGGCAACGGGTCAAAGTTTGAATTTTGACAAGTGCTCTATTCTTTTTGGTGAGGCTTGCCCTTATGTCAATCAGGAGGAAATCAGAGGACTTCTCAATGTCACTAGTTTGGTTTTTGAGGAGAAGTACCTTGGACTCCCCACGCCTGATGGTCGCATGTCTAAGGGAAGATTTCAGAATCTTCAGATGAGCTTAACTAAAAGATTCCTCCAGCGGGGAGATGGTCACCTTGCTCAACCAGGGAGGGAGACACTCATTAAGTCTGTTGATCAGGCCCTTCCCACTTATATGATGGGGGTCTTTAAATTACCCTTTTCAGTGCGCGATGAACTTATAGAATGGTAAGAGCCTTTTATTGGGGATCTGAGAAGGGAAAGAGAAAAGTGCACTGGCGGGCATGGGATAATCTGATGCAACCAAAGAGTAAAGGAGGTGTTGGTTTTAGAGATTTCAGAATTTTTAACCAAACACTATTAGCTAGGCAAGCATGGAGATTAATTACAAAGCCTTACAGTCTGTGCACACTAGTGTTAAAAGCAAGATACTATCCAGATGGTAAACTTGAGTATACTGTTTTCGCCGGAAATGCTTCTTCTTCTTGGCAAGCTATTAGCTACGGTCTTGAACTCTTGAAGAAGGGTCTGATTTGGAGAGTTGGGAACGGAAGAAATATACGTGTTTGGCGTGACAATTGGATACCCAGACCCTTCTCTTATAAACCTTTCACTTTACAAGGGAGGTGCAGAATTCGCTTCGTCTCAGATTTGCTGAATGAGAACGGCTCATGGAAGGTTGGCTTGTTACAGAAATTCTTTATGCCAGTGGATGTTGTGGAGATTTTGAAAATCAGGGCGTCGCCAAGACAGGAGGATGATACGTTGGCGTGGGGCCCTGGCAAGTTTGACGCCTTTTCAGTGAGGAGTGCGTACCAGGTCGGCTTTGAGGAAGCTCACAGAAGCACTTCGACGGGCCCCATCTGACGTCCAGATGGGTGTCGGGACTGCTGGAAATTTATATGGTCGACTGATGTTCCTTCCTCAGTTCGCAATTTCGCATGGCGGGTCGCTACAAACTCTCTGCCTACATGGAGTAACAAGCATACAAGAGGGTTGGAAACTAGTGATTTGTGCTCTGTGTGTTCGATAGAGTCTGAGGACTGCTTCCATGCACTATGTCGCTGCACCCTTTCGAGAGTTCTCTGGGATGCTATGGCAGAAGTATGGACTCTTCCGAATATTACAACCGTGCAGAATGCAAGTGTCGAGTGGTTGCTGCACGCTCTTGCTCCTCTGCCAGATATTGAGCGTTTGATGCTTCTCATGACATTGTGGAGGGCGTGGCACATACGGAATGAGATTGTCCATAATAAATCCCCGCCACCCATGGAGGCTTCTCGAAGGTTCTTGATGAGCAACTTGGATTCTCTAATTGGCATTAAAACTGATCTAATTGCTGATCCTAGCAAAGGGAAGTCAATCATAACATATACTCCAGTTTGACCACATGCGGTAATGGTCGTAGCAGACCCCAAGTGGACTGCTCCTAAGCCCAGCTAGCTTAAGTTGTGTACTGATCATGATGGTTCATTTGATGTTGATGGATCGGCCGGTGCCGGAATTGTGTTAAGAGACGACAAGGGAGCCATCATCTTCTCTTCCTGTAGACAGTTATTTTCTTGCCGGGATGCACTTGAAGCTGAATTATGTGCATGCATGGAAGGTTTATCTTTCTCCATCCATAGAAGTGAGCTACCAGTGCAGATCGACATGGATTCTATAATTGCAGTGAAATTGATCCAGGCTTCAGAGATTGACAGATCGGTATATTCTTCCATCATCAAGGAGATTAGATATCTTATGTCTCTACGTGAAAATTGTATTACTCATGTAAGTCGTAGCCAAAATAAAGTTAGTGAAGCTTAGCTAAATTTGCTCGTAGTGAGGGTAGAACCATGACTTTGTTAGGTTCTGGTCTTCCTGAGGCTTTGGAACTAGCTGCGATTGATTGTAAGGACTTTGATGGACGAGTAATACAAATTTCTACCCGCAAAAAAAAGGGACCTCACTTGGTTTAGCCCTCGAGCCAACCATCCGATCTGACCAGTATGGCGTTTGGTCTGGCTCCGCAACAATCCTCCTTGATGGCACACCAGTGTTGGTGTATACGGGGATCAACAGGCCGGATATTCCCTACCAGGTGCAGAACATTGCCATCCCCAAGAACAAGTCCGACCCACCAGTGTTGGAAGCTAAGAAAAGGCTCACTTCCTTGTTGGTCCACATTAATCACTCATTTTCTTCTCTCTCTGCTTTATACATGAAAATACCGTAGAACAATTATTCTATGGTTTCGGCTAATTTTTTTTCTTCTCTCTCTCTGTCTTTCTCTCCCAGTTTTCCTAGATCCATTACCGTTATTTTTCTCTAGCAAGTCTTTGTGTATGAGCCTTTTCTTAGCCTCACACCTACGAGGCACTTGTTGCATCCGAGCCTTTTTTGAGCCAATGCACATAATCTTGTGAAGGGCAGCCCGGTGCACTTAGCTTCCACTTGCGCAGGACCGGTGCAAATAATCTTGTGAAGAAAAAAACAAAATCTTGAGTATCCGCACAAAATAGACCATCCACAGGCTTTTTTGTTAATTTCACTTTGATGGTAGATCTTCAACTATTTATTTCAGCATCAAAATTTACACATGTGTAATATACATTCATATAAACATGTTGATTTGTTTTCAGAATTTTTTAAAACTTCAAAATAGCACTTTGGCACAGTTCAAAAAATAGGGCTCCAATGCACCCGGGTTCCAAAGTGACTTTTTGCGTTGAGCTGGCACTTTTCGCCTACCTACAGTATTAAAAAAGAAAGGGACACATGAAATTACTCTCATCGACCTAACATCCTCTAAATGGGTCTCATAGTTATGACACATTTTATCTATTAAGAACCAAATATATCATAAAATCATTTTTATGTGGGCAAAACCAATAGTGGCATGTTTCAAAAGAAAGAATTACTATGGTCAGTTGGAGTATTTATGCATGCCCATACATTATTTAGCTTCTCAATAGAAAGCAATCAAGTAAAAATGTGAGTTTATAGTTTATCAACAAAAGGGAAAGATGATTAATTGTCAATAACACATATGGCAATTATTTGTATCATGTGTGCCATCCAGATCTAGACAAAAGTACTCAATACATCCATTGTTAAGTTCACATAAACATCAAGGGGGGTAATACCAGAGTATCTAATCAAGATGTTCAAATAAATTGTGTATCAAGAAACTCAGAATGTTGCTAGGGGCATACATTATTCAGTGGGTTAACACAAAACACTGGGTTAACACAAATATGAGTGCGATCAGCTGCAAATGCACATGAGGTGGCATTATATGAGGCGAAGATGGGGAGTAGCCAATTCTACGATTAAAGCAACATCATTGACAAACCAACGATCATTGATGTGAAGGGAGAGAAGGGTCTTCAAGACAACGGAAGGGGATTTGACAGAAAAACTGCTATGCGGACGATGCATAGCATGTATGACAGCTGTACGATATGGCAATCCAGCCATACGCATGGAAGAATTTATATACAAATGTCGTGCAGAAATCGTCCGTGCATAGTAGTGCTCATTTGACAGAGATAAAGGTAGCATGGCACGGGTCGTCAAAACGCTGTCGGCATCGCCAAGCCTCCAAATTTACTTTATATGTGGTTGTAACTCTATGCTTATATGCACAAGCTACGATGCATGAAAGCTAATCTTTACCTAATAATAAAGTACGGATTGACTCTGTGAGTTCACCGTGACAATACATTTTTCTCATAAAATTACGCTTTTGATTTGAATTTAAAACATATACGTAAGGTGGTACTAACCCCCGTCCCCTACTTAAAAATAATTGCACCCCACCTGTATCCGTTACGTACATCATTTGGACCACATGATTACTCATGGGCTGGCAAGAAAAATTAACTGCTTAATGGGGAAATTGAACTCACAACCTCATGTCCCACCCACAAAGGAGCTACTCCTACCAACTAAGCTATCTCATCTTTGTTCAAAATATTAGGATATGCAATCCATGTTCGGTGCCTCCAATAGCACGCAATCTTCTTCAGCCGGATAATCTAGCCAGCCGTACGATTCAAGCGCGTGTGGCCGTCCAATTCATGCGATGCTGCTAGTCTTCGTTTCCTTTCCATGCGTCTACACACAACGTGCCCTGTGATGACACCACGTGACCTTCTGCACAAAATGAGGTTGCAGCACCAACGCCTCGGCCGCGGCACCGTCGCCGGCGACCGCACAACAGTGGATGTTGCAATCCCGATGAGCACAGATCCATCGAGACACGACCCTGAACACTATCTGTTTCATCTCTCGCCACACAGCAGGACTCATGCTACGAAAAGTCTGAGCAACGCCGGTCATGTCCTTGCCGTTGGTGCCTCCATGTATGTGACTTTGCAGCTGCGCCACCCCCACCCCGTCCGTGGATGCTTCGCAGTGTTAGAAGTATATTTACGTTTAAGATAGAGATAAGAGATAGAAATAGGATAGGTTTAACTTGTCCTCTACTCCAAGTCTCTCTCCCTCCATTGTACCTCTATATATACCCCTACACGGGTCAGATTAATACAACATAATATTCAGCCATCTCATAGCTTTTACATCGTATCAGAGCGGTTAGTCTCGCGACGCCGATCCTAAGTTCCTCTACCACTTCCGCAGCGCGCCGCCTCCGGGAAGATTAATTTTCTCTCCTCGGGGGCGCGGCACCCGATCGGTCAAAGATTTGATCGGTCTCGTAGTTTTAGATCAAATTTTCGAGTTCATCATCGTTAGATCGATTCTTTAGATTAGATCGATTTTCAAATCAGATCCCTTAGGTCAATTTCTTTTTAGCTACAAATAAATCCCGACCATCCTCAAATCTTGGTGAAAATTAGGTACAGTCAGGAGGGGCAGTGCCGGCCGGCCGAACAAGCCGGCAAATAGGAGACGGGACTCCGGGGCGTCTTCCTCAGATCCTTCAGATTCAATCTGACCCGAATCCACGCGCAGGTGGCGCGTGCATGCAGCGGGCAGTACTCCGGTCGGCTCGACGTCAAGCTCGACAACCTACGCGCAGGCCAGGAGAGTCCGCGACCAGCGACGGCCCGCTTGACTCCTCGACGCCAACGGAGACGGCTATGCGTGGCGCTCTTCTCATCGACCAAGATCGACCAGCAACCCTCGCGCGGACCAGGCATGGCGAGCCTGCCGCGGAGGCGGATGCACAGACTCGCAGAACTCCATCAACAGATGCGCACGCAGCCCCCCACAATGTGGGACATGAAGCAACCAGCAGCCCGAGGTACGTGCATGCACTCAGATGAAGCTTCAGTCACGTCTACGCGTACGCGTCTGCGGACGCACGAACTTGGAGCACCGGCGGCTTGGATCGATCGGATCTCCGATCGTCGGCCGTGCCTACGGTCGTACACGGATCATCTTCTTCCGGTACGCGGATAACATCGACCCAACTTGCAACTGCATCGACAACAGCACCAATCAAACGACTACACCGAGCCCTCCTGCACTTGCATCGACCGCCGCCGCCGATCTGTGCACGGCTATACCGACGCCTCTGCATCGAGGCGAACGACATCAAGTTGTACGACTACGCCAGGCTACTTCTTCGACACAACACGGCATCGACACCGCGTCGCCGCGAGGGACGCCTTTAAGCGACACATCGTCGACGCGCCGCCGTGACACCATAGCTGACACTTCATCGCCAAGGTCTTCATCAACGTTGTCTTCATCAACATAGTCGTCGACACACCGCCGCTGCCTTGTCCACAACATGGACACCCAACGTCCTCTGACAGACTTTCTGCAAGACGCGACCCTGACGACGGCAATGACCGCGTCACCACGACGGCATCGACCGCGTCATCCATGACAGCACGACTGCATCGACACGGCGTCACTATAGCTGCGACCCTACACGGCCACACGGTTCTGGCAAAACCGATGTGTGCTCGATGGGCTTCCTCCGGTCTTGGCAAAATCGGTGGACTCATCGTCGACGGCACCCTCTGACATCAGCAAGGTGCATCGTCCACGTCTGCAGCTCCGTCATAGCGCATTTTTTTTGCGCCTTCGGCTTTGTGCGGCTTCATCATCCACGACGACCACACCATCGACCACGACTACCTCGACCACGGCTACATCACCATGATCGGCTACCTCGACATTAATGGCTACGTCTACAGCAACTCATCGGCAACAACTCCAGTCAACAGCGTCCGCCTCGTCACTTGCGTCCACGACACTCCCGCTGTGACTGCGGGAGGGAATAGAGGAGAAGGCGGGAAGGCACAAGAAGGGGACACAGTCACCGCCCTAACTGCCGACCCATCAGAGACGCAGTGGATGATGGCGCAGCGGAGAAGACGACAAAGAGCAAGACTTCAAATTCAGTCGTAATCGTCCGCTTCACTCCCGCTACGACTGAGGGGGAATGTTAGAAGTATATTTACGTTTAAGATAGAGATAAGAGATAGAAATAGGATAGGTTTAACTTGTCCTCTACTCCAAGTCTCTCTCCCTCCATTGTACCTCTATATATACCCCTACACGGGTCAGATTAATACAACATAATATTCAGCCATCTCATAGCTTTTACACGCAGTACGCACCAGCTCCCATGGCAGCATCGTGCAGCACCGACGACGCCGGCGGCGCTTCAGTGCAACCCCGGCGAGGCTTCAATGCACCCGCGGTGCTTGAATGCAGCTCCGGCGACGATTCAATGCAACTCTGGCTGTGCTTCATTGAAAACCAGCGAAGCGTTCAACGACGTCGCGGCGCTTCATTGTAGCTCCAGCGGCACCATCGATGCTCCACTGCAGCAACGTGCATGGCGAGCTCCATGGCAGCACCCGCGCTGGCGGATGCTGCGACGCTGCGTGCGGCGGCAATGGCGGATGCACCGGGTTAAGAACGACAACACATGGCGGCGCCAATAGATGCTTCGATGCAGCGTCCGCTATCAACAGCACGCGGCGGCTCCGATGGATGATGCGACGCCGCGTGCGACGTCAATGACGGATGCACTGATGCAACAACGACAACACACGGTGGCGCTGATGGATGCTCTGATGCAGATCCCACTATCGACAGCACGCGGCGGCCCCGGTGGATGCCGCGACGCGGTCCTGTTGTGGTTCTCGATGATGTCATCCTCTCTAGCTTGAATCAATGGCAGCTACAGCTGTAAGTGCATCTAGTGACACCCCTAGTTGGTTTTGGAGTATTGATGACAAACCTAGTTGAGGGACTAATGTGTTTGTGAGAATTGCAGGATAACACAGGTAGAAGTCCCTCATTGATTCGGTTTTCCTACCAGAGATGACCCCTAAAAATGTATGAAGACATTGATGTCAAAGGTGGTATATGAAGATATTCTCATTGAAGACTATGACAAGAGAAGACATCGCATGAAGCCTATGGAGCTCGAAGACTTAGATCTTTTATAGTTCTGTTTCTTCTTTGTTGAGTCATAGGAACCACCGTACTGTTAAGTGGGGTCCAAGAGAACCAGTCAGAATGACTGAAGTGATGCTTAACCAAAACCTATGTCTTCGAGTGAAGACTATGAGAGCGAATCTTGTCCAGAGTCGGACAAGTCAGCTTTGCTTGTAGCCCAAGTAAAGTTGCCGTGTGTGTTTGAAATCTGACCGTTGGAACACCTGTCAGTTCCTTAGTGACCCAGGGTCATTTCGGATAAATCAGGTCGGGTTGCCTAGTGGCTATAAATAGCCCACCCCCTACAACCATAAACGGTTGGCTGCTCAGAGTTAGAGTACGGCTTTTGTCGTTTGAGAGCAACCCACCTCGAAGCCTTTGAGAGAGAATTCCTTGCGAGGATAAAGCCCTAACCACCCAGAGCCAAAGAGTGTTAGGCATCACTTAAGTCTTCTTGTCTGTGTGATCTGAAGACTTATTACACTTGAGGACTGTGAATCCTCCAGCCGGTTAGGCGTCGGGTTCTGAGCATCCAAGAGACATTGTGGATCGCCGGTGAACGAAGTCTGTGAAGATTTGGGAGTCTACCTTGAAGACTTACCAGAGTGATTGGGCGAGGTCTATGTGACCTTAGCTCAAGGGAAATACGGTGAGGACTGGGTGTCCTGAGCTGCGTGTTCAGGACTGGGTGTCCAGGACTGTGTGTCCTTAGGTTTAAATACCTAGCTGCCCTAACCAGACGTACAGTTGTCACAGCAACTGGAACTGGTCCAACAAATCATTGTCTTCAACGAGTCACTGGTTTCATCCTTCCCTTTCCTTTACTTTCTGTTGGTCCTTGTGAAGCCATTGTATGATTGCATTATCTTCTGTCTTCACTGAGCGACTGCTTGTTCTGTTTGGCTTCATATTATCTTCCAGCCTGATCCTTACTACATTGCTGCTAGTAGTCATTGTGCTTTCACTTCATTGAATACTTGACTATGGTTTGCCCAGTGTAGTCTACCTTCCGCTGCATGGTAATAGGTCTATTTCTATCGTTTGTCTTCGAAACTTCCACGTTTTGAAGACTTTCATAAAAATCGCCTATTCACCCCCCTCTAGTCGATATAACGCACTTTCAATTGGTATCAGAGCAAGGTACTTCCTTGTTCTGTGTGATTCAGTTTAACCACCTGGAGTTTTAGCTATGTCGACTGCAGGGATAATTAAAGTCTCCGTTGCGTGCCCCGTCTCTGATGGAACTGAATATCCCTACTGGAAGAATAAGATGCGTATGCATCTTCAAGCCATTGACGTCAACCTATGGTATGTCGTCAAGAACGGCGTTCCCAAGGCTGGAGAAGGTGTCACTGCTGCTGATGTCAAGAAGTTTATTCAACTGGACTCTACTACCAAGAATATCATCTGTGGTCATCTAACCAAAGGACAGTATGGCCGCGTGAGTGCTTTGGAAATATCTAAGCTAGTCTGGGACTGGCTCTCCAAGGTCAACGAAGGCGTCTCAACCCAGAGAGATCAGAGAATTAGTGTCCTTCGCAACCTCTTCAACCGCTTCAAGCGAAATGACAATGAGAATGTCCAGCTCACGTTTGATCGACTCACTGACATCACAAATGAGCTTCAAGCCCTCGGCGCTACTGAGATCACCAAGCATGAAGTCGTCAAGACACTACTGAGATCACTTGACAGTTCGTTTGACACCCTAGCCCTGATGATTCAAGAACGTCCTGATTTCAAGACACTCGATCCGTCTGACATACTTGAGAGGCTCAACACACATGATTTTCAGCTTTCTGAGAAAAGAGATATCTACAGTCCAAACTATGGGCGAACTCGTGCCTTGAAGGCAAAAGCTGTCTCCTCATCTGAAGAAGAATCTGACAGCAGTTCTGATGATCCTGAAGACATTGGAAAGGAACTTGCTATGCTTGTTAAGAAGTTCCAAAAATTTACCAAGAAGAAAGGTTTCAAAAAGTCTTCACGATCAAGCTCAAGGAATGATGAAGCTTCTGCTCATGACTATAAGAAGAAAACATGTCACAAGTGCAAGAAACCTGGTCACTTCATCTCTGACTGTCCGCAGTGGGACAATGAGAACAAAAAGAAGAAGAAGAGCAAGGAATATGACTCTGACGACAAGAAGAAGAAATACTCAAAGTCTTCTTCCAAGTATTCCTCAAAGTCTTCATCACACAAGAAGAGCTCATCTGGCAAGGCACGTGTGTTTGTTGGCAAGGAAATGGATTCGGAGGAGGAGTCCGCTTCTGAGGAAGCGGAGGTGGAGTCTGAGGAGGAGTCCGATTCTGGCGTTGCTAGTCTGGCTACAGCATACGTTGCCAAGTCCATCTTCAATACTGAAGACAATGACTTCATCACCGACACCGTTGCAAATGACAAGGACTACTCCGCTCCTACCTACTGCTTCATGGCATGCGGTGCCAAGGTAAACACACACACTACTCACTATCAAACATCTAGTGACGATGACTCTGATTGTGGTTCAAGACCCAGCTACAAAACACTTGCTAAAATTCCAACTGAACAACAGAAAGCTATGGAATATATTCAAAAACTGTTAGACAAAAGCGATGATCTGTTAGGCGCTGAAATGACTCGATCTGAGTTCTTAATTGAAGACATAAAAAATCTTCATGTTAAGTATGAGGAACTTGAAAGTCGTCATGAAACGCTCTCAACAACTCATGAAAAGCTTTCCTATGATTATCTTCAAAGGAAGCAAGATCTTGAGAAATTGAGAGCGGCTCATGAAGATCTTCAAAAGGAAAACGAGTCACTTCGCGCCGAACAGATCAGTTCCGCTCAGGAAGAATTTGAACCACCATGTCTTAAATGCATTGAGCGTGATAATGCTACTTCTGTTGCTGAATGTTCTACTGCTGCTACTGTTGCAATATCTTCAACTGTTGATGTGGGAACTAACCCCTCTGCTGAGGATACCACTTCTATTGCTGATGAGAATGCTAGGTTGAAGACATTGCTTGAAACAGGGATGTACAAAAGTCTTAAAGGGCATCAGACACTATGTGATGTCCTCAAAAGGCGGATCCTGAACCGAAACCCGAGGAAAGAGGGTGTTGGGTTCATAAGGAAAATGAATGATGATGGATCTTACTGGAAACCTGAGCGGTACCCCAAAACCACATGGGTTGCTGCAAAGGAACCTTCAGCAGATCCATCCAATCTATCTGGCTTCACTTGTGCTAACCCCATTGTCATTGATGAATCCTTTGATGCAAACTATAAACTGTTTAAGAATCAGAATGGTGAAGTGTTTGCCAGGTATATTGGTACTAACTGCAGGAATGGGCCGCCTATGAAGAAGATCTGGGTACCAAAAAAGTGTCTGGAGAATCTTCCTGTGAATGTCATCATGACACCACAGGTGAAGAAGACAAACCCCAGACCACAGGCTTCATATGGTCCAAAGGCTTCATACAGACAAAGGACTCACCTGAGTCGCACTAACACAAATGTTTTGCAGGGAAACCATACTCAGGCCTATGAATATGAGCGCGGTTCATCAAACCGCCATGTTCATAAGACCAAGAACTATTCTGCTTATTCTTATAAGTACTATTGTCCACCTGCAAGACTGTTTGCTAGGGCTCCAAAGCCAAAGTTCGCAGATGCTGCACTTAGACTTATTACTTCTAAGCCACCCTTGAAGATATGGGTGGCTAAGAAAGCTTAACTCTCTTTTGCAGGGAAAGGTCTCCAGCAGAAAACCAAAATCGTCTGACGCTATTGCTGGGGACCTTAAACATCTTGTAGGGCGCAAGATCAAATGCCCTAATGGTCTTACTATGTACTTCATTCCTGAATCACTTGCTACTCTCCCTATTAGTCCTAATTTGGATCTAAGCTTTCATAACCCACTGGTTCGTCAAATGTTTTTGCTTCACAATTCTCTTCGTGAAGCCTATCCCCCTAACTGCACTGTAGGGTACGACACCAGCGTCTTCAGAATGGATTATTGATAGTGGGTGTACCAATCACATGACTGGCAAAAGAAGCCTTCTTATGGACTCAACCTTACGTCCATCCGACAAGAGTCACATCACATTTGCTGACACTGGTAAAAGTAAGGTATTGGGTCTAGGTAGAGTTGCAATCTCAAAGGATCAACACATGGATAAAGTCATGCTTGTTGAATCCCTTGGCTTTAACTTAATGTTTGTCTCAATGCTTTGCGATTTGAACATGATCGTAATGTTTGGGAAATATCGCTGCCTTGTTCTAATGGAATCTGACAAGTCTCTAGTGTTTGAAGGGTATCAGAAAGATGATTTGTACGTGGTAGATTTCTCAGCAGGACCACAACTTGCCGTATGTCTTCTAGCAAAAGCTTCAGAATGCTGGCTCTGGCATCGGAGGCTAGGGCATGCTGGCATGAGGAACCTCCACACCCTTGCAAAGAAGAAGCATGTCATAGGCATCGAGGACGTCAAGTTCAAGAAAGATCACTTATGCGGTGCCTGTGAAGCAGGAAAGATGACGAGGGCCAAACATCCCTCGAAGACAATCATGACAACTACTCGACCCTTCGAACTGCTCCACATGGATCTTTTCGGTCCTACTCATTACTCAACTCTTACTACTACTGCTTGTCTCTATGGCTTTGTCATTGTTGATGATTATTCTAGATATACTTGGGTGCACATAATCCTCTACAAGACTGAAGTGCAGGATGTCTTCAGACGCTTCGCCAATCGAGCAATGAACAACTATTGCGCCAAGATAAAGCACATCAGAAGTGACAATGGCACTGAATTCAAGAACACTGGCCTTGATACATATCTTGATACTTTGGGCATCACACATGAATTCTCAGCCCCGTACACGCCACAGCAGAATGGCGTCGTCGAACGCAAAAATAGAACACTCATTGAGATGGCCCGAATGATGCTTGATGAATACAAGACTCCAAGAAAATTCTGGCCTGAAGCCATTGATACTGCATGCCATACAATCAACCGTGTTTATCTTCACAAGCTTCTGAACAAGACATCTTATGAGCTCCTTACTGGCAAGAAGCCAAATGTCAGTTATTTCAGAGTATTTGGAGCCAGGTGCTGGATCAAGGATCCACATCACACTTCAAAATTTGCACCAAAAGCACATGAGGGTTTTATGCTTGGATATGGAAAGGATTCACACTCCTAGAGAGTCTTCAATCTCTTTTATTATAAAGTGGTTGAAACAGTGGATGTGCGGTTCGTTGAGACTAACGGTTCAGAGAGAGAGCACCTGCCAAACGTGCTAGATGAAGTTCCATCCAGTGAATCAATCAAACTAATGGAAACTGGAGAAATCATACCCTCTGAAGCTCAACCTGAAGAGGAACTTATCATCTCCGCACCTGATCAACCTGAAGACAATGCTCAGCCTGAAGACAATCCCTCTAACAACGACAATGATCAGCAAGAGCAAAATCTTCGCCCTGTACATCCTCGTATTGCCAATGAAGTGTAGATTGAGAGAATAATTGATAGCATCAATGCACCTGGTCCGCTCACTCGTTCAGTTGCAACTCGGCTAGCAAATTTCTGTGGGCACTTCGCATTCGTCTCAATAACAGAACCCAAAAAAGTTGAAGAAGCCTTCATGGAACCTGAATGGATTCAAGCTATGCAAGAAGAGCTTCAACAGTTCGAGCTGAATAACGTATGGGAACTGGTTAAGCGTCCTGATCCTCGGAAGCACAATATAATAGGCACCAAATGGATATACCGCAACAAGCAAGATGAGCATGGTCAAGTTGTCAGAAACAAAGATCGTCTTGTTGCTCAAGGATATACTCAAGTGGAAGGCATTGACTTCGATGAAACATTTGCTCCTGTGGCTCGACTTGAAGCCATACGCATACTGCTGGCCTATGCAAATCATCATAACATACTTCTATATCAAATGGATGTGAAGAGCGCCTTTCTCAATGGCAAGATTGAAGAAGAAGTGTATGTTGCACAACCGCCTGGCTTTGAAGATCCAAAACATCCTGACATGGTATACAAGCTCAATAAGGCACTGTATGGCCTCAAACAAGCCCCTCGGGCTTGGTATGACACACTCAAATACTTCCTAAAGAGCAAAGGCTTAATACCTGGTTCCCTCGACCCCACTCTCTTCACGAAGACATATGATGGTGAACTGTTTGTGTGCCAAATATATGTGGATGACATCATCTTCGGCTGCACCAATCAGAAGTACAGTGAAGAGTTTGGATATATGATGCAAGAGCAATATCAGATGTCCATGATGGGAGAGCTGAAGTTCTTCCTCGGTCTTCAAATACGACAGCAACGCAACAACATCTTCATATCTAAAGAGAAGTATCTCAAAGATTGCCTGAAGAAGTTCGGTATGCAAGACTGCAAAGGCTTCACGACGCCAATGCCAGCCAAACATCATCTGGGTCCTGACGACAATGGTAAAGAGTTCGATCAAAGGTATACCGCTCCATGATTGGTTCTTTGCTTTATATATGTGCATCTAGGCCAGATATTATGCTTAGTGTTTGCATGTGTGCTCGATTCCAAGCGGCACCAAAGGAGTCGCATCACTTAGCTGTGAAGCGAATTCTTCGATATTTGGCTCACACCCCAACTCTAGGATTATGGTATCCAAAGGGCTCAGAGTTTGATCTGGTTGGATTCTCGGATGCTGATTATGCTGGTGACAAGGTGGATCGCAAGTCTACATCAGGCACATGTCATTTTCTGGGACGATCACTTGTATGTTGGTCTTCAAAGAAGCAGAACTGTGTATCTCTCTCCACTGCTGAATCTGAATACATTGCTGCTGGATCTTGCTGCGCTCAGCTTCTGTGGATGAAGCAAACACTCAAGGACTATGGCATTCATCTGAAGCAAGTGCCACTCTACTACGGCAACGAAAGCTCCATCAAGATTGCCAACAACCCAGTTCAGCACTCGAAGACAAAGCACATTGAAATTCGTCATCACTTTCTCAGAGGTCATGTTGTGAAGGAAGACATTGATATCATACACGTCAACACTGAAGAACAATTGGCAGATATCTTCACCAAGCCCTTGGATGAGAAGAGATTTTGCAAGTTCGGTGTGAGCTAAATATCTTGGAATCCTCAAATGTCCTGTGATCAGGCACACATCCTAACACTTATGCATATTGATGACTTAGATGTGCAACACACGAAGTAAAGTATATCTTCAATCAATGAAGACATACATTCTAAGTGTGATACATTAATGTGGAATTTTACTTTAGAGCGCCACGATAATTGTGCGCCATGTCTGGGTCTAATACTTCCTCTACGGTGGGTAATGCCACCACCAAAGGTTCTGTTTGAAGTGTTTCACTCATGGCGTTACATTTGCTATGTCTTCGCATTTGGTTTGACTTCAATCTCAACATGTCTTCATGATTATCTTCACTATGTTGATTATATATATATATATATATATATATATATATATATATATATATATATATATATATATATATATATATATTAGTGTTCTGTCCTCTACAGCATTCACTTATAGCTATGTCTTCGTGTTGAATCTTTTGAACTAAGTGAATGTGATCGGACCCTAACTTCTCTATGATTTCTATCTCAAACTCTATCTCTCCAAATCATATGCATTCTATTGAAACTGTCGAATGTCTTCTCTGCATCCTTGTCAGCAGAAGATACAGAGACAAACATTAAGTCCTTTTTCAATGCTCATTCCTTCACCTGAAACCCGGAGAAGTGGGAATGACCACCCGACAATCCAGGCGTGCGTGGGATGTGGAACAACCCCCGATATGCTGCATGATGGCCATATGTTCCTCAGATGTGAATCGCCAGGGGCACCTGTGTAATAACACTGAGCCGCCCCTGTACCTATAAATACACGTCTCACCGCAGTCATTATCTCTTCTTCCACTCTCGCACGAACCCTAGCGCCACGGCTAGCCCTCGACGACGCCGGCAACGAAGCGCTTCGCTGCCGCAACCTCTCCGACGCCGTCTTCACGCCGACCGCGGACATCGTCTTCTCCGCCGTCGCCATAGGTGTCCTCCGTCGCCAAGTTAGGGCACGGATGATCGAACTGCTCGGCCTCCTCTTCCACTCCGTCTAGCAGTTCTTCGTGTGGTAAATAAAACTTCCTTTTTACAGCCCCTTTGATCCTATAGCTTCGTCACTTTCTACCTCAAGCAGTTTCTGTTCACACAAGTTGGATCTCTTACATACTGCATCTCATAATATGCCTAGTATATTCACTTGTACCTCACAAAGTAGTTAGATTCCTCACTTGTACTGATCCATGGATTCATACAAATCTAGAACCAACTCCTTATCTATGAGTGAATGTCTTCGCACGATGAGGTCAATGTCTTCTAAACTGATTTATCTTCAAAATCTTCTGAGAATGCATATGACCTCTTCCCCTTCCCTCGCACCTTAATGCTGTCACAGATACATGTCCGTGGGAGAATCCCTTGGTTCTCATAGTCTGCATTCATTTGCAGAATTCTTACAGCATCACATAAATTCTCCCGAAGCCAGTTCCTGTTTGTCCAGGAAGCGAAAGCCTTTGAAGCCTTTGAACGTATTGAAGCCTTTCAATTTAAAGTTCATGGCTTCAGAGAATTCTGCCAGGAAGGGAGGCAGACATCGTCGTGGGGGAACATCAAAAGATTTGCCTGATGACCTTTCAGAGCTTTACAAGACAGATCCTGAAGAGGATTATAATCAGCGCAAGACCCGAATCCAGTGGATTCGAAGATATTGGGCAGAACAGTGGTACAAATACAGATTCGTGACCAAGGAATATACTGAGAAGAGTGCTATCAAAAGTCCTTGGGGTGATATTCTCTTCCGAGGCCTTCCACCCAAGAACAAAGCTGAAGCTATTGCTCAGGGTTTCTATCCGTGTATGGTCCGTGGACCTCAGCCTGAAGATGCCGACCCATCATCATTGCTATGGTGTCGTGACGATAATCTCTTCAAGCGCAACTTCCAGCACGCAAAGGCATCGGCCAAGGAGAACAAGAAGTCATTGGGACTAGACTTCAACCCTGGTCCTTCTGCTCCCCGGACTGACGGCACACGCAATGCAGAACCCAATGTCATCGGTCCTTTCTACAACCTTGAAGGTCTCATCACCCATATCTTGGTTCAAGGGACAGCCGTGAATGAGCCTGCAGATGACACTGAATCAGATGAAGCGCCTGTCGTGCCGAAGCCAAAGAAACTGAAGAAGCCAAAAGCTTCAAAGCCTGCCTCTGCACCAAAAATCTCACGGGCGAAGCCACTGGCCACTGCACCTCCTGAAGACAGTGTGCACTCTGAAGATTTTTCACGCATCTCCAAGCTCCAGAAGGTCAAGATGCCTCTGCCACACACTGGCTAAGAACTGACAGCTGCTGCTATTCTACGCAACGATGCCATTGATCTGTCCAGTGATGAAGATCTTGCAGATGACGCTCTTGAGCAACTGATCAAGAGCAAAGAGGAAGCAGAAATCTTCAATGATCTGCCTCTCTTTGACGTGGCAATCATCCACAATTTCATTGATGAGTGGTTTGAAACGCCCAACCTCAGCTTCGAAGACCTGCAACTTCCCATTGGTCTCAGTGTCGCCTTCCATGACGCCATTGCTTCAGAGCTAGCTCTAGCTCAGCGCATCATCGAACTGAAGCAAAAGATTGACTATGAAAAAGCTCAGTTCAAGAAGCATATGGCCAAGCTCAGTGTGCAAGAGGTCAAGAACTTCAAGATCATGCTGCACGAGCTTAAAGAAGCCTTTCTCAAAAAGCATGAAGAAGCTCAAGGTTCTCGTGAGCGCATGAAGAGCCTGGCTGACAAGTGTGTGCAAGGCTACAACGAGGCTAAGAAGCTCAAGGCCCTTGGGCGTCCGGGCATTGATCCCAGGATGGCTGCTAAGCAGAATAAGAAGCCCACTGTGGCCGAACCCAACGAACCAAGGCAGGAAGCAGATCCCATTGTCTTCCCAACTAGCTTGACTGGCTCGAAGCCAAAGGCCAGGTCAACCGCTTCAGAATTGAAGAAGACGAGGACTGCTGAGGCTGAAGCCAGAAAGAGGAAACATCCTGAAGCCTCTGCTACTACTCCCTCCAAGAAGAAGCGGAAGACCAAGAAGGAACGGGCTGCTCCCATAGAGCCCTTGATTGCTGAACCCATCTCCATGGTTTGCCCTGACGCTGAACCTCAGGAGCGCCAACTGACTGTCCATGAGCCTGCTTTCATAGAGGCTCATGAAGCTGAATACTTTCCAGCAACTGATCCCATCGCCGCTGAAGACATTGGTCACCATGACCATGTTGAAGATGATGCAGTTCTTCCTTAGCTCGAGCACCAACAGGTATCATCGCATGTGCTAACGCATAGCGAGCTCATCAGCATTGGTCGTCCTCTGACGCCAATTTCTCAGGATGCATCAGGGGCTGATCGCCCACAAGCACAAGAGGAAGAAGACTTTGAGGCCCAGCCAACTCCAACTCCACTGGCGTCGCCAGCGTTATGCAGGCTTCGCAAAGGACCAAGGCCTCCAGTCTTTGAGTCTGAAGCTAAAGCTGTTGAAGACATTTCGGCTGCATCAGCCAATGAAGAAGAAACCCCAAAAGCTGCTACTCCCCCGTCCCACCAAGAAGTTGTTCTCGAGGAGAACGTGACTGTGCCCGACCCTCCAGCTCGTCAAGTGGAGGTTGAGAATCTTGAGGCTGCCACCACCAACATCAATGAAGCCACTGACGCTGTCATGGCTGAAGCTAATGTGGAGCCTTCACCAACCCAAGCACCAGAAGTCAGCGAAGCCACTGATTCCACTGCTTCTGTTCCTGCGCCTAATGCTGGTCCTTAGTTCGACTATCATGTTGAGCACAGGCCTCAGGTACAGAAACCAATCCCAAGATTGCCCAGGTTTCCAGGTCCTGCATCAGCACTTGGATCCTTCAATGTCAATGGCTTCAAAGCAGACACCACTTTCTTCAATAGCTCCAGGAACCCCTACTCAAGGGAAAGAATATCATCTGATCGATTCTGGAGCTATCCGCAGCAAACCCCTAGTACTTCTCTATGACTGTTCACAATTTTGCTCCAGTCTTTTACTATTAAGCATTCCCCGCTATTAGAAATCCTGAATGCACTAAAGTGCATTGTAGGATATCTTGGCCGTAAGCTAACAATATTCATGGTACCTTTAGTCTTGATCCAATCAGGCACAACATTCATCGGGAGTCCCTGTTGAAGAACATCGTATAGTAACATACTTAGCAATGAAGTTTAGCTTAAAAAAATAATGTATGCAAAAGATGCACTGAGAATAAATAGTAGAAATCTTACCATCTTTCCTAAATATATGTGACCGTAGTTCAGTACGAACACTATTGGTCGCACGTTTTGAGTACTAACATTTCTAAGTGCAGGAAAGAAATTTGTCTTGACAGCATCAAGATCCTTAAGGCATGAAACATAATGACTTGTCTCCTCGCAGTTTAGTTCAACCCCGGGACAGTGGATGGTCCTGTCTACCAAGCGCCGGACATGTTTGCTTGACTGGAAGTAAGCTGTCAATGTTAATTGAGATCTATTAATTATTTAACTGGTTCAAATAATCTCATATCAAAGACATAAATATGGTTAAGAAACTTACATAATGGTAGAACTGGAGGCGTCTGCACATCGACCCAGATGTCTCTATTACCTTCAATATCATCTTCCGGACGAATATCAAAGGTGATAACCATATCAGGCTCAAATGCATAAACCATATCTGCCCACTCCTGGCGATCTCTACGAACATGGCTGTCAGCTTCACAGTGAAGCTGTGGAGAGCATCTTTCAGAAACCTGAACCTAACATTAGTCAGATGCTCAGTATGATGAAGCCATTGCCCCAAGATGCTGCATATCCCAAGGAGTTCTTCGTTGAAGACCTTGAGTATCTGCCACGGACTATTTATCACATCATAAGGCAAACTCTCTGGCCCATCAAAGGACATTCTCCACATGCCAAGCTAGAAGGTGCAATGAAGAGTTTGGTCTTCTATATTCTTCATGGCAAATGCTTCAATGCACAGGACTTCTTCATCCGCCAACTTGCTGCATCAGGCTCTGATCTTTTTGGCTTGAAGTTCTACGCTCCATGGATAATGTTGCTGATTAAACTCCACTCCGCTATCTCATATCAGCCATCTGCTCGCAATCATCGGATCTTTCTGCCTGATGTGGATATGTCTGTTGAAGCCATTTATCCTGAGCCTGCCAAGGAACCTCTAAGTCTTCGAAATGCGGAGCATCAAAGTTTTTCTCAGAACATTGAAGGAGTTGAAGCAGTCACTCGTGTGTATCCTTTGGCTGGAACTACACGTGCACCACATCATGCCCTTACTAAAGCCACCGATAGCACAATTGCCCAATGACCCAAGAAGCGCACTCGTGTTCTCAATGACCGAGAGCTTCTGGTGGCTCTTCATCAGAAACATGATAGGCATCATGACTGGCTGAAGCGCCAAATGCAAAGCCTCTTGGTGGATGTCAACCGCATTCGCAATCTTGCCACCAAGAATGCCTTTGTTGCGCATGAAACCTCTCGACGCACATGGAAAGGGCTGACGCTGATGTGCTCTGAAGATGATCTTCAAGAGGATGGCTTCTCTGAACGCTTCAAGTTTGACTCCACACCTCCTCGAAGGGCAGTGCTGCGACGAACTCCATCTCTTGAAGACTCCGAGTTCTCTTCCTCTGCTGCAACTGTGAATGCCAGAGTGATCGAGGATGAAGACGATGCTACTTCACCGCCACCTCCTTCAGCATGCTTCGACACTGCTCCAAGTTCTTCTGCACCGCCGAACACCACCGACGACCCTGCTGCTTCACCTACTCTTCATGGGAACGAGTAGATGCTCTATGTCTTCAAACCTTTTTGGTCCTTACTGACAAAAGGGGGAGAAGCATATGAGTTTGATAGTCTTCAAGCGGGTCCATATGGGCGGGTGCTTTATATTTTGCTTCGTGTTTACAACCCTCGTTTTGATACATTTGGTTCTTTGAGTTGTAACACTTAAACTCGATGGTCGTCTGCTACTTATTTGCCACTTTGTGATGCAATGATAAATTCCGCATGTGCGACGATAAATTCCGCACTTAGATCATTTTGCAGACGTCCATTTTCCATTATGCATGTCATTATCTTCACATACCTTCACATGCATAGTGGATTGTCATCATAAGTTGAAGAGGATCTCCACAAGCACAACCTGCCATGTGCATTTGCATTCCAATAGCAAACTACTTATATGCACATCTTCAGGGGGAGCCCTTGCAACTTATGAAGACAATTCCTTATCCTTTACAATTTCACACATTATATTCCCTGTTGAAAACTTCAACTAGTTTGTCATCAATCACCAAAAAGGGGGAGATTGTAAGTGCATCAAGTGCCACCCCTAGTTGGTTTTGGAGTATTGACGACAAACCTAGTTGAGGGACTAATGTGTTTATGAGAATTGCAGGATAACACAGGTAGAAGTCCCTCATTGATTCGGTTTCCCTACTAGAGATGACCCCTAAAAATGTATGAAGACATTGATGTCAAAGGTGATATATGAAGATATTCTCATTGAAGACTATGACAAGAGAAGACATCGCATGAAGCCTATGGAGCTCGAAGACTTAGATCTTTTGTAGTTCTGTTTCTTCTTTGTTGAGTCATAGGAACTACCGTACTATTAAGTGGGGTCCAAGAGAACCAGTCAGAATGACTGAAGTGATGCTTAACCAAAACCTATGTCTTCGAGTGAAGACTATGAGAGCGAATCTTGTCCAGAGTCGGACAAGTCAGCTTTGCTTATAGCCCAAGTAAAGTAGCCGCGTGTGTTTGAAATCTGACCATTGGAACACATGTCAGTTCCTTAGTGACCTAGGGTCATTTCGGACAAATCAGGTCGGGTTGCCTAGTGGCTATAAATAGCCCACCCCCTACAACCATAAACGGTTGGCTGCTCAGAGTTAGAGTACGGCTTTTGTCGTTTGAGAGCAACCCACCTCGAAGCCTTTGAGAGAGAATTCCTTGCGAGGATAAAGCCCTAACCACCCAGAGCCAAAGAGTGTTAGGCATCACTTAAGTCTTCTTGTCTATGTGATCTAAAGACTTATTACACTTGAGGACTGTGAATCCTCCAGCCGGTTAGGCGTCGCGTTCTGAGCATCCAAGAGACATTGTTGATCGCCGGTGAACAAAGTCTGTAAAGGTTTGGGAGTCTACCTTGAAGGCTTACCAGAGTGATTGGGCGAGGTCTGTGTGACCTTAGCTCAAGGGGAATACGGTGAGGACTGGGTGTCCCGAGCTGCGTGTTCAGGACTAGGTGTCCGGGACTGTGTGTCCTCAGGTTTAAATACCTAGCCGCCCTAACCAGACGTACAGTTGTCACAGCAACTGGAACTGGTCCAACAAATCATTGTCTTCAACGAGTCACTGGTTTCATCCTTCCCTTCCCTTTACTTACTGTTGGTCCTTGTGAAGCCATTGTATGATTGCATTATCTTCTATCTTCACTGAGCGACTGCTTGTTCTGTTTGGCTTCATAATATCTTCCAGCCTGATCCTTACTACATTGCTGCTATTAGTCATTGTGCTTTCACTTCATTGAATACTTGACTATGGTTTACCCAGTGTAGTCTACCTTCCGCTGCATGGTAATAGGTCTATTTCTATCGTTTGTCTTCGAAACTTCCACGTTTTGAAGACTTTCATAAAAATCGCCTATTCACCCCCCTCTAGTCGATATAACGCACTTTCAACAGCCATGGCGGGATTTACACCTGCAGGGTGGCTGATGGGGCAGGGTAGCATCCATGAGGCGTCGGTGTCAGTGCCTCTCAGTTCCCAGTTGTGATGGTTGGTGGTGCTTGCCATGGGATTGACGGCCTCTCCTGTGGCAGTTACGAACAAGGAAGAAGGGAAAAAAGAGAGGAAACGAGTGGAGAAGAGAGATCGCGAGGAGATAATGCTTTTGGAGCGGTGGGTGGCCTCTCATGGGACACGTGTCGCACATAGGAGCCGGTTTAAGGGAGTAAGAAATCATCCGGCTGAAAATAAACCTTTTCCATTATTAATTCGACTATATATAGTGGGAAAATCAAAGAGTATCCTACTTAAGTATAGTTGCCTTATTTGTAATAACCACACTCATAACCTGAAAGTTAAGCACGTCAACTAAGCTTGATTTTTCTCTGTAGGCAGTTCAAAGAGCTCAAAGGGATATTTTCCTACGTAGTCAAACTGTAAAATGTACACTATCAAAGTGTTGTTATCTTCGTCATCTCCTCCCAATTGCACAATATATCTTTATTATTAATTTCACCACAAACATGATTATTGTTCTTTTTTCACTTGAGAATTATTTCACCACAACAGAATTATTGTACTTAGTATGCGAAACGACACATTATTTCTCATCCTCAAACCAGAGTTCAGGTAATTCCTAAAACTTGAACTTCTCGTGTGGTCATGGCCTTTAGTACACTAGTGCAGAACCGGGTAATAGCACCGGTTCGGTAACCGGCACTAAATTGTAGGCACTAAAGGCCCCCCCCCTTTAGTACTGGTTCAGCATGAACCGGTGCTAAAGGGGAAACACGTGGCACGAGCCAGCTCCATGGGCGCGTAGGACATTAGTACCGGTTGGTAAGACCAACCGGTACTAAATGTTTTGGTGTGTTTTGTTTTTATTTTTTATTTTTACTTTCATTTTGTGTTTTCAATTTAATTTAGTGATTGTTTTACATTGTAATGAGTTGTTAAATGATTAGGTGATTAGTTTGACTGGATGCGTGTGGATCCTATCTAAGTCATCAAGTGTATGTCATATCCATATTATATATACTTGATCACCTACTTAAGTGATCGAGGTAATATGGATATGGCATATACTTGATCACTTAGCTAGAATCCATCCAGTTGAAACTAATATGCAATTTCTTTCATAAATAATATAATAACTCATCATCATCATCATCATCATATTAATTAATATAAAAACTCTTGCATCATATATATCATCACCAACGGTTTTCATAGCAAAGATATCATCGAGTTCAACATGGTAATGATATTATAAGCGTTCATAACACCACAAAAGCAAATCACTGTTTGAGATTAAGTTCAGGACGAAGAACACGGACATGAGAGGACAAGTAGTAAGAGCATGAACTAGCTAATTAATCACTCTTGCTGCTCTCTCTCAGATAAAATAGCATAGAACATGTATAGCTTTGCTGATTCATCATATTGGAGCATGCAGATGAACCTGTCTCCTAATCGTGGGTTGCGCTTCTGATTGCTGCCCCCTAGTACTTCTCTGTGATCGTTCACAATTTTGCTCCAGTCTTTTACTATTAAGCATTCCTCGCTATTAGAAATCCTGAATGCACTAAAGTGCATTGTAGGATATCTTGGCCGTAAGCTAACAATATTCATGGTACCTTTAGTCTCGATCCAATCAGGCACAACATTCATCGGGAGTCCCTATTGAAGAACATCGTATAGTAACATACTTAGCAATGAAGTTTAGCTTAAAAAAATAATGTATGCAAAAGATGCACTGAGAATAAATAGTAGAAATCTTACCATCTTTCCTAAATATATGTGACCGTAGTTCAGTACGAACACTATTGGTCGCACGTTTTGAGTACTAACATTTCTAAGTGTAGAAAAGAAATTTGTCTTGACAGCATCAAGATCCTCAAGGCATGAAACATAATGACTTGTCTCCTCGCAGTTTAGTTCATCCCGGGAACAGTGGATGGTCCTGTCTACCAAGCGCCGGACATGTTTGCTTGACTGGAAGTAAGCTGTCAATATTAATTGAGATCTATTAATTATTCAACTGGTTCAAATAATCTCATATCGAAGACATAAATATGGTTGAGAAACTTACATAATGGTAGAACTGGAGGCGTCTGCACATCGACCCAGATGTCTCTATTACCTTCAATATCATCTTCCGGACGAATATCAAAGGTGATAACCATATCAGGCTCAAATGCATAAAAATAGTGAAAAATTAAAATTAAAAGGTGAAGCAAAATGAAGCATAAGTCATGCTTAATTACGAAAAAAGACTTGTCGTTGTGACTTACTGTATCCACTTCGAAGTTCTCATCCAGCTTGATGCTGAAGCGTCTATCATCAACTAGAAAATTTTGGCCGCACAGGCCGCGCTGGTCTTCGCAGTATTCACACATAATGAAATCGTGTTCGTCGTCAGACGAAATTCCTATGTTCATAGGTGAAACATTAAACACTTATTAGTTCTATTAATTCAACTAATTCTGTTAATTCAACTAGTTCAACTAAGCACTTACGAAGAATATACCTAATTAATTAAACTAATTCAACTAACTAGTTCAACTAATTAATTGAACTAATTCATCTAATATCTAACATATATGTTCATATATAGGTGAAACATTAAACACTTAATAGTTCTATTAATTCAACTAAATAAACTAGTTTTATTAATTCAACTAAGCATTTACTAAAAATAAACTAGTTCTATTAATTTCTTACTAAAATAAAGTAGGTAGTTCTATATAATAATATTTTGATTAGATCATCAAATCTCATATACCTAAATTTTCTTACTAAAAATAAACTTGTTCTATTAATTTTCATACTAAAAATAAACTAGTTATATTAATTCAACTAGTTCAAATAATCTCATATATATACCTAATTAATATCTAGCTATACTAATTCAACTAGTTCAACTTGTTCTAATTCATCTAAAATATATTTGACATTAATATTTAATATCTTTTCCATATAATTCATCTAACCATTAAATTTTAACATTATTATCTACGTAATTTATCTAACAATAATCTAAACAATAGAAAATAGAAAATAAGTAAAAATTAACAATGTGTGTGTGTGTACGTACGACCAGGGGACGGCGACGTACGGGCGGCGGCGGGTGACGACGGGGGGACGGGCGCGGCGGGTGAGAGGCGGCAGCGACGTACGAGCGCGGCGGGGGCGA
>NC_041380.1:574104636-574106012 GCF_002162155.2 Triticum dicoccoides
TTTGGATCGAGAAGAACTACTGGTGGTCGATGAACTGATTTTTTTCGTAGGTTCCATATATATAGGAGGGGGTCTTTAGTGCCGGTTGGAGCCACCAACCGGTACTAAAGGCCAATTTTCGCCAGGCCAAGGGGCGGGAAACGGCCTCTTTAGTACCGGTTCGTGCCACGAACCGGTAGTAAAGACCCCCCTTTAGTACCGGTTGGAGCCACCAACCGGTACTAAAGGTTGTGCGCTGCCACCGGCGGTGCACAATGTTTAGTCCCACCTCGCTGAGCGAAGGGCAGCCGCACTGGTTTATAAACCCAGCCGCGGCTACTCCTTCGAGCTTCTCTATATAGCAGGCTTCTGGGCCTAATTAACTAGGGCGCGCTGCCCTGTGAGGCTGCTGGCCCTTTTGGGCCTGCATTTGCACACCCTAGGTCTGGCAGGCCCACTGGGCAGCGCGCCAACAAATTTTTTATATAATTTTTTTTATTCTGCATTATTTATTTTCTTCTCTTTATTTTTGAGTAGTTTTTTATATAGTTTTTTCTTTTCTGCATTATTTATTTTTGAGTAATTTTTTTGTATAGTTTTTTCTTTTCTGCATTATTTATTTTCTTCTATTTATTTTTGAGTAAATTTTTTGTATAGTTTTTTTATTTTCTGCATTATTTCTTTTCTTCTATTTATTTTCTTCTGGAAATTGAATGCTGCATACTGAAAAATTAGGTAAATGACCGAAAAACAACAAATGATGTCAGAACATGTTGGAAATTGATGACGTCGCTTTAAATGCTGCATACTAAATACAAAAGAAGTCCGAAGTTTAAATAAGTTTAAAAAACATTGAAGTGACCGTGTAACAGATGAGTTCTCCTCCGAAACCCTGATACTCCGAAAGAGTATGTCCAGTTTGTACACGAAGTGCGTCCAGTTTTTGCCGTGACCCTCTCTACTCTTTCACGCATGCTATGCGGGTGATATGATGATACCATGCCAAGTTTCAACATTTTCAGGATTCATTTTGTAGTGATTTTCAATTTCACGGTCATTTAGCTCTCTAAACAATTAGGTAAATGACCGAAAAACAACAAATGATGTCAGAACATGTTGGAAATTGATGACGTCGCTTTGAATGCTGCATACTGAACACAAAAGAAGTCCAGAGTTCAAATAAGTTTAAAAAACATTGAAGTCGCCGTGTAACAGATGAGTTCTCCTCCGAAACCCTGATACTCATAAAGAGTTTGTCCAGTTTGTACACAAAGTGTGTCCAGTTTTTGCCGTGACCCTCTCTACTCTTTCGCGCATGCTATGCGGGTGATATGATGATACCATGCCAAGTTTCAACATTTTCAAGATTTATTTTGTAGTGATTTTCAATTTCACGG
>NC_041380.1:574106319-574135335 GCF_002162155.2 Triticum dicoccoides
AACAACAAATGATGTCAGAACATGTTGGAAATTGATGACGTCGCTTTGAATGTTGCATACTGAACACAAAAGAAGTCCGGAGTTCAAATAAGTTTAAAAAGCATTGAAGTGGCCATGTAACAGACGAGTTCTCGTCCGAAATCCTGATACTCTGAAAGAGTTTGTCCAGTTTGTACACGAAGTGCGTCTAGTTTTTGCCGTGACCCTCTCTACTCTTTCGCGCATGCTATGCGGGTGATATGATGATACCATGCCAAGTTTCAACATTTTCAGGATTCATTTTGTAGTGATTTTCAATTTCACGGTCATTTAGCTCTTTAAACAATTAGGTAATTAACCGAAAAACAACAAATGATGTCAGAACATGTTGGAAATTGATGACGTCGTTTTGAATGCTACATACTGAACACAAAACAAGTCCGGAGTTCAAATAAGTTATTAAAAATAAAAAAGAGGTGCAATGCTGGTTAATTTGCTTCAAGCCATTCGGAATAATGTAGACTGCACTGCACATAGCTCAGTGCAATCTATGATATTCCGCAAGGCTTGAAGCTAATCAACATGTAGGTGAGCATTGCAACTCTTCGTCATTGTCTGTGCACTCACGGCTTATAAACCGCTCATACTGCCTCTCTCTTGGCGAGGTGGGACTAAAAATCATCTTACAAAGAAACTCTAGTACTGGTTCATGGCATGAATCGGTAGTAAAGGTCTTCGTGGGGGCCCCAGACTAACCATAGCCTGACACAGCCTCATTAGTACCGGTTCGTGGCATGAACTGGTACTAAAGGTTACCCACGAACCGGTACTAATGATGCCCGCCCGCCTAGCCGTTGGAACCGGCACTAATGGTCACATTAGTGTCGTCTCAAATTCAAACCAGCACTAATGTGCTTCACATTTGACCCTTTTTCTACTAGTGTAAATGACCAAAAAACAACAAATGATGTCAGAACATGTTGGAAATTGATGACGTCGCTTTGAATGCTGCATACTGAACACAAAAGAAGTCCGGAGTTCAAATAAGTTATTAAAACATTGAGTGGCCGTGTAACAGATGAGTTCTCGTCTGAAACCCTGATACTCTGAAAGAGTTTGTCTAGTTTGTACACGAAGTGCGTCCAGTTTTTGCCGTGACCCTCTCTACTCTTTCGCGCATGCTATGCAGGCGATATGATGATACCATGCCAAGTTTCAACACAAAAGAAGTCCGGAGTTCAAATAAGTTATTAAAAATAAAAAAGAGGTGCAATGTTGGTTAATTTGCTTCAAGCCATTCGGAATAGTGTAGACTGCACTGCACATAGCTCAGTGCAATCTATGCTATTCCGCAAGGCTTGAAGCTAATCAACATGCAGGTGAGCATTGCAACTCTTCGTCATTGTCTGTGCACTCACGGCTTATAAACCGCTCATACTGCCTCTCTCTTGGCGAGGTGAGACTAAAAATCAGCTTACAAAGAAACTCTAGTACCAGTTCATGGCATGAACCGGTACTAAAGGTCTTCGTGGGGGCCTCAGCCTGACCATAGCCTGACACAGCCTCATTAGTACCGGTTCGTGGCATGAACCGGTACTAAAGGTTGCCCACGAACCGGTACTAATGATGCCCGCCCGCCTAGCCGTTGGAACCGGCACTAATGGTCACATTAGTGCCGGCTCAAATTCAAACCGGCACTAATGTGCTTCACATTTGACCCTTTTTCTACTAGTGGTAAGATGTCATCTGGTAGTTTCATAATTTTTTTGTTATTATCCCAAAATTTTATTTTATTTTTGTTCAGGAGTATCTCTCATGGGTCTCAAAATGATTTTTTTAAGGTCTAGGGGCTATTTCTAAGTCACCAGTGATCGATCCCCCGCCGTTGCCGTTGATCCTTGCCGAACTTCAAAGATCCGCTATCCGAAGTTACGCTACCACAAAACACCAGTTCACTAATGTATTCTATTACTTTTTCTGATTTTGTGTCTATACTGTAGTCCCATGCTGTACAATTCCTCTCAATGAATTACATAATAACGTGCATCTTCCTATTTTTATATGTTTTGTTATCTGGTTGCTCTGGTTGATAAAGGAATTTGCATTGGTGCACTTAAATTGATTATTGTTATAGATGACGTATGACTTGCATGGTTCAATTTGGTACATTTTTGTTGCGCCTAAACTGAGATATATACATGTTCATCGAGGTTGAAAAGTCATTATCGATATTTGAAATTATCAGGATCTCAGGTGTTGTGAGGTTGTTGTACATGATATAGAGCAAGAAGAGTGCCAACCAGGACACGGCGAGATCAAAACAAACATAATCTTCCATGTTTTCTTCCTTGCTCATTTCGCTGCCGTGACAAAAAATTAACAATGTATTCCCGTTGCAACGCACGAACAATTTTCTTTCTGAATTTGAGTACACACCAGTATTTTCTCCCGTTGCAACGCACGGGCATTTGTGCTAGTAATAAAAATGCAAAGGACGCCCTCATCTATACCTTTTTTTACTAATAAAAAAATAGGTATTCTTAGTCTGTTTTGCTATTTTATAGAAAACCCCCTAATGTTTCTAACATTAAACCCGCAGTACATGTCAAATGTTTTTTTAAAATACTCATATCTTCTAAACTATAACTCCAAATTAAACATGTTGTATATGGAATTTGATTAGAAAAATATGTAAAATCTGAATATGATGTTATTTTACCTGTTAACAATTAAAAAAATACTATCTAGGCTGCAATGTCAATCAATAATGCATTATTCGTCTTTTTTTCATACCGGTACTGATTTAGATTGGGGATGAACACCTCAGCAAGATCAGAATTGGACATGAAATTGAAGATAAATTTGCTAGAGACACCCAATAAATAAGGACATGCATGACAAGAAATAAAAGAAGGACCCAATAAAGATGGGATGTCCACTATAAAATAAATAAAAGAGAAAATACAGAGAAGATCCGATAAAGATGAGATGTTGCGCTATTCTTCTATATATAAGAAGGAAAAAGAGAGGACATGCATGAAGAAAAGTAAAAACGAGGCATGCATGACAAAAAATAAAATAAAAGACAAGTTTGATAAGATATAAATAGTGATGAAACAGGGACAAATACCTATGACATGTATGGTAATAAATAGTGATGAAATAGGGGCGCGAGTACCTGCGTCCATAGGAGACCATACAAAAATGTTATTTTCCAAACAAAAAAAATCTCTTTTTATGATTAAAAAATCATGTATCTTTTTAACAATCTTTTTAACAATCTTTTTAACAACTCTTCATGTATTTAAGAAATAACTACAAATTCTCAGATTATAGATCATTTTTATAAATTAAGAGCGTGTGGTTTTTTTCTCCCGTTGCAACGCACGGGCCTTTTTGCTAGTTATAATCATATTAGTACAATCTGTTTTGCTTTGACCCGAGAAATGGGGGTATTTTTTTGTATATTAGAGACAAAGTTGAGCAAGGAAAGCAAACACCTAAGTGAATACAATCAGTATAGTTTGTTCTGCTTTGGCCCAAGAAACCGGGGTTACTTTTGGGCATTAAGGAAAAAATTGAGCAAGTAAAGTAAACACTTTAGTGAATATTTCTACTAAACTATTCATTACCTGCAACCCACTAGAATTTGGTAATACACGTGAGCAATTTTGTCCATGTCTAGCTAGTTTACACAGATTTAAAGAAGATAAACAGAGTGAGAAAATGAGAGGGATTCTGCCAACATATAAGCTAGAAGTAGAATCTCTGTGTGTAAGAGCATATAGTGCCCCAAACAGTAAAATACGGATTTCCACTTAAGCATTGACACAAACTCAAGACAGAGGTCACCTACGGATGTCTGAATACATATTGTGATAATGAGCAAGAGTAAATATTTGTTATTTCCATATTGCACTGGTAAATTGTAGAACTTTCATGAACACACGCCCAAACATGGTTCGTTCAGTAAGAAAAACAATTTAAATAGTGGAGGAGTAAGATAACATGCCTTCAACTTCAGCGACCAGTGATAGGAACAGAAAATTTTGTAAACATAAACGGCGGTCTAAGAAATATAAGTCGATCAGCTGCAAATATAAAAGAGGCTTAAAAATGATCTAAGAAATATAAATACCAATGGTCAATCTGTATTACTATATATCCTGCTCTTATATTTTCTAAACCTTCAGCAATGTTTCAGGAACAATGCCTCATATAAAACTAAATTAATAATGATAACAATAGTGGCCATAACCTTGAACGCCATTCATCACATTCATAGACATGCAAAAACCAAAAAATTGTGTCATTCTTTTCTTGTGTATAATGAAATCGATGGGCCTCAACTTTCGTATTCGTTAGACCAGTTCATCCATATGTGTATAATAAAATCTAATTATCTGGAAGATCATCCATGTATGATGGATAAATTGGCCGGGACGTCTTACAAAGAATATTAATAACAGATATTACCATGGTGAGGTATAGGCTGCTGGGAACAACACTAATAGATCAGAGAGGAATTCAAGCATGTTGAGTTGGTGGACGTTGTCCCTGCTTTCTGCTGTACTGGTGTCCTTCGTGGATTGGTTGAGGGGCGGTCCTACTGGAGGTAACGGGGACCGTGTATGGAGACCTTCGACGGTGGACGACGGTCTTGTATGGTGGCAGCGGCCTGCAAGGGAGACGAAGCCATAGAGAAGATCGGTGGTGGCGGCTCTCGGGATGAACAAGGGGGTGGTGGAGGAGAGGACTAAAGGGCGATGGTGACTTTCAAGGGTGTCTACGGCAGTGCAATCCTGAGTAGAGCACGGTAGTGCCTAGGAGCGGGGCAGGCCGGGGAGGCACAACGCCGGGGAGTAGGCGAGGGCTCGTGCCCTCATGGGGATCAGAAATGAAAATAGCGTGTAATCGGTACAATCCCCAACGATTGGAAAGAGAGGATGTGAATGTGAGGGAGATGGTAAGTTGTTGCACTGCGGGGAGATGATTTCGGGATATTATTTCACGGCTGGTTGATCAGGATCTTATGAGTCAGAATACATATCCATGCATGCCACCGAAGGAGAGTCAATCAATCCAATCAGATTGAATCCCAATTTTAGGAAAGAGGGGATTGCGTCCGGATTCCTTCCTCGAGAGAATCATAAAGAGCGAATCAATTCAATAAGATTACATCTGATTAAAAAAAGAGAGGATTGTGTCTGGTTTTTTAATGGGAGAGAGAAAAATCCAATAGAAGAGGGTGGTGGGAGGTGAGACAGAAAAAAACAATGTACCAGGCTACTAACTCCCCATTAGGATGTGAATGTGAGGGAGATGGTAAGTCCTTGCACCGCAAGGAGATGATTACGGGATATTATTTCACGGCTGGTTGACTAGGATCTTATGACTCAGGTGGTGTTTGTTTCTCTAGTCCTAGGACTTTTTCTAGTCACAACCAAAAAGTCCCTAGTCCCTAAAAAGTCCCTCCCTGTTTGTTTCCAGAGACTAAAAAGTCCCTAGTCCCTTCTAGAGGTTATTAAATGACCATGTTGCCCCTAGTATATAGAAAAATAACAATCAAACAGCACCATGGGGTGGCGGGCCAATGGGTGCATGGAGGGGCATTGTTGGAAAAGTCCCAAAAAGTCCCAAAAAGACTCTCCTTGAGAGTCTTCTTCATTTAGTCCCAAATGCCTAGTTTAGTCCCTAAAAAGTCCCTCCCGTTTGGTAAAAAAAGTCTCTAAGAGGGACTTTTTCTAGTCCATACACAAAAAAGTCCCTGGAAACAAACACCCCCTCAGAATATATATCCATGCATGTCACGGAGGGAGAGTCAATCAATCTAATCGGATTGCATCCCAATTTTTGGAAAGAGGGGATTGCGTCTGGATTCCTTCCCTTGAGAGACTCATAAAGCGCGAATCAATTTAATAAGATTACATCTGATTTAAGAAAAGAGAGGATTGCGTTCGGTTTTTTAATGGGAGAGAGAAAAATCCAATAGAAGAGGGTGGTGGGAGGTGAGACGAAAAAATCCAAACAAAAATAAACCAGTGTTCCAGGCTACCAACTCCTCCATTAGGATGTGAACGTGAGGGAGATGGTAAGTCCTTGCACTGCAGGGAGATGATTTCGGGATATTATTTCACGGCTGGTTGACCAGGATCTTATTACTCAGAATATATATCCATGCATGTTATTGAGGGAGAGTCAATCAATCTAATCGGATTGCATCCCAATTTTTGGAAAGAGGGGATTGCGTCCGGATTCCTTCCCTCGAGAGACTCATAAAGAGTGAACCAATTTCATAAGATTACATCTGATTTTAGGAAAGAAAGGATTGCATCCGGTTTTTTAATGGGAGAGGGAAAAATCCAATACAAGAGGGTGGTGGGAGGTGAGACGAAAAAACCGCACGGAACTAAACCAGTGTACCAGGCTACCAATTCCCAGTAGAGATTTTTTGAAAGAGGGGACTGCATCCGGATTCCTCGCTCGAGAGACTCATAAAGATCGGATCAATTTAATAAGATTAATCTGATTTTAGGAAAGAGAGGATTGTGTCTGGTTTTTAATGCGAGAGAGAAAAATCCAATAAAAGAGGATGGTGGGAGGTGAGACGGAAAAAAACCGAATAAAAATAAACCAATGTACCAGGCTACCAACTCCCCCATTAGAAGTACAGATACACTTGCATTTGCGAGGGCCACAATGCTTGTTGTGAAAAAGATAAACTAGGCAGCGCATTTGTGGGGGCCACTGTGATATTTTGCATAAATCTATTTTGGAGGATAAATCTCACATTAATTAGCATGGATATCTTCTCTTACTTTCATATATACGAATAACTAGCTATACATGGTATTCTAATAATGTCATAATTTCCTTATTTGTGTGTGGTGGGATGTCCTTACTAGCCTTGCCATGATCATTATAAATTGACATCTTGGTAGGAGCAACGTTCATACGAGCCATTGGGTGGTGGGAACTAGAAGCTAGCTAAGCATTGTTAAATTTCGATTCAGCCACTCAATGTGGAATCCGCTATGGGTCCTCGGGCCATGGTTGCTACTGCTCCTTCTGCAGCTCGCCGACGGCAGCATGGAGGCCGTGGTGCCCTCGCCGTCAGTGCCTAGCTTCGTGACCAACCCCTTGCTCAGGACAGGGTATCACTTCCAGCCGCCCAAAAACTGGATTAACGGTAATCTCCTGCCGCGGAACTTATCTGATTGCTCTCTGGCATGTTTAAGTTTGGCTCTGTCTCCAAGCTAGCTATAGTTATGTACGTTTTTTTTTTTTTGGAGAATGGCTATAGTACATGTAGTATATCGTAGGTGCATCCTACAGGTATATCTACAGAAATGGGTATACATTGTAACTAAACATTACCTCCGCCCAACAAGCCTGTCCTAGATTTGTCTAGATTCGGATGTATCTAGACGCTGATGTGCTGGTCATGACTCGTGATAATCATATAGCCCGTCTCTATTTTGGTACTTGATATACTAAGTAATTGTTCTTGCTTGTTTTATTCTTCCATGATGCTCTGTTCTAACAATTTCATTATCTCATTATTTTGGGTGGTTATGATTGCTGTCCCGGGGAAACTCATCGATGGCAGATCCGAATGGTATGACTTCTCGAACTCACTCTAATTGTATAGATGTCTTGTATTCCTAGATCCATGATGCTGAAAATATAATATATGTAGATTTTAAAGATTTTCTTAGAAATAGCAATGAAAGATGTTGGGCTAACATTCAAGTGATCTATGCTCATGAAACATCATGTTGAGACTTTTTTTGATCCGTACATGTTGATAATTTTGGAACAGGGCCACTATACTACAAGGGATGGTACCACTTGTTTTACCAGTACAACCCCAAAGGTGCCGATTGGGTCAATACACTTTGGGCTCACTCGGTTTCACGCGACCTCATCAACTGGAACGTTCTTGGTTTAGCCCTCGAGCCAAGCATCCGATCTGACCAGTATGGCGTTTGGTCTGGCTCCGCAACAATCCTCCTTGATGGCACACCAGTGTTGGTGTACACAGGGATCGACCGGCCGGACACTCCCTACCAGGTGCAGAACGTTGCCATCCCCAAGAACAAGTCCGACCCACTACTTAGGGAGTGGGTCAAACCAGACTACAATCCGATCATAGTGCCGGATTCGGGCATGAATGTGACACAATTTCGTGACCCGAGCACGGCTTGGCACATAGATGGCCAATGGCGCATACTCGTAGGCGGAGAGAAGGGCTCCCATGGTCAGGCATATGTGTATCGAAGCACCGACTTCAAGCATTGGGTTCGAGCCAAGCACCCACTTCACTCCGCAATCAACGGTATGTGGGAGTGCCTCGACTTCTTTCCGGTGCTCATGCAAGGGAAGAAAGGTCTCGACACATCCGATCATAGTGGCAGAGTCAAGTATGTGCTCAAGAGTAGCCTTGAGAAGGCTCGGTATGACTACTACACCATCGGAACCTATAATAGTAGGACAGAGCGTTATGTGCCTGACGATCTAAATGGTGACTACCACCGCCTCCGCTACGACTATGGGAAATTCTATGCGTCCAAGACATTCTTCGACCCCGCAAGGCAGAGACGGGTCCTTGTAGGATGGGCCAATGAGTCAGACACCGTTCCAGACGACATCGCCAAGGGTTGGTCCGGCATTCATGTATGACAGATCATCACATCTAGAAATTTCTGCGATTTGACTGATATAAACCAGTACTCCGAGGGAACTAATTGCTTGTGTTGCGCTTGTGGCAGGCAATCCCAAGGAAGATATGGCTTGACCCCGGTGGCAAGCAGCTCGTGCAGTGGCCCATTGAGGAGGTCGAGCAGCTGAGGCGTAAGTCTGTTAGTGTGACAAACAAGGTCGTGAAGCCTAGGAATCATTTTGAGGTTAAAGGCCTGGAGACTTACCAGGTAATTAGTACTCCACAAGGCATGATATATAGCTTCCCACTAACATTAGTTTTTGTTTTTGTTGTTGAAGAAAGCAAAAAAAATAAAACAACCACATGATTTCGTTCACAAAGCAATGAACTCACAAAGTTTCCAATTCACATAAAGTTTTTTATAATCATAACTATAGTGAACTAAAAAAATTATAGCTATGAACTGACAAATTAAGTCACCAATCTATGGGTTTGCTCAACTTTATCAATCCACGCCTATGCATGAAATGTTTTCCTTTACCAGGCTGATGTGGAGGTGAGTTTCGAGATACCAAACCTGGAAAGGGCCGAGCCGTTCGATCATGCATTCTCGAACGATGCTCAGAAGCTGTGTAGAATGAAGGGTGCGGATGATAAGGGCGGAGTAGGTCCCTTTGGTTTGTGGGTGCTAGCATCTGCCAACTTGGAGGAGAAGACCGCGGTTTTCTTCAGGATTTTCAGGGATGGTCATGGCAAGCCGGTGGTCCTGATGTGCACTGACCCTACCAAGTAAGCATGAATACAAATATACATGCATCTCTTTTATCATTTGAAGATCGAATTAAGGGAATCTATTCAGCTTACCCAACTGATCTGTTTTTTGCCTTCTTCCGTGTCCGCTTGCAGGTCATCTCTTGGTCATGATCTTGACAAGCCAACATATGCTGGGTTTGTCAACGCCGACGTTTCATCATCCGGCGAGATCTCTTTGAGAAGCTTGGTATGTGCCCAGATTTTATATTGCAAATATGAAACTCTTTACAAGTTAGGAGTTAGGACAAGTTTACGGCTCGTTTTCTCACTAATGCTTCTGTTCTGTTGTTAGATTGATCATTCAGTCGTTGAGAGCTTTGGTGCCGGAGGCAGGACCTGCATCATATCAAGGGTGTACCCATCCATCGCCGTAGGGCAAAACGCTCATCTTTACGTCTTCAACAATGGAGATGTGGATGTCAAGGTGTCGCGCCTCAAGGCCTGGGAAATGGAGAGTTCCAAGATGAATAATACTAGTGATTAAGTTTTGTTTCTCACCTATTTTATACATGTATACCAAATGATTTTTTAATCATTTTGATGTGTTCATAAAATGGCAGTCGTCCAAAACAAAGTTTTATTCAACATCGATGCTGTTCTGCAAGGCTGATTATTCACTAAAATCCCATTTGATTAGTCGAAGCAACCAGTTAATCCAGAAACTAGAACCAGAAAATTGTATTAGAACGACTACTCTTGGTTGATGTACAAAACTAAAACCAGAATAAGAGCAACTAATCATGGTTGTTGTACAATTAACAAATGGAGTTGCGACGGGCGGTTCCAAGGGCTCCTGTGACGCACTGGCGACGGGCGGTTCCAAGGGCTTGATCGACGTATGGGTCTGTGATTGTGCTTCCCAGATCCGATTCTTCCTCCCTTGTCCTCCCAATCCCTTCGGCCTTGTCTAGATCCTATGATTCCTTCATCTAGTCGCTGTTCGGGGTGAGCAAGGGGCGCTCTCTGGACTGCTACCCACCCTTGGCAGGGACTGGCTGAGGATCATTGGCTCTCGATGGCGAAGGAGTGTGACAGGGTGAGATCTGATGCCATGTTGGGCACTACTTCTATGCATGGTGGCAGCGGTGGTACATCCGTTCCGGTGCTGCGAGGCAAAGGGAAAGAGACAGCGAATGGCGGGGTGTCGCCCTTGGAGGGACGTGCTTCATCTGCTGATCGGGTTGAAGAGATGATGGAACGGCTACGTCTCACTGCGGTGGAGGCGCATCCGGTGGTCCTTGATGATGAGGATGAGGCAGACCTAGTAGCCCCAGATTGTGCCCTAGTGGAAAAAGTGGTGTCTCGTAATACTCTTCATATCCAGACTATTTCGTCGGCGATGCGGCCGGCGTGGGGTAATCCGAAACGTTTTTGTTGCGGAATTTGGTACTCAGGCTGATAGGGCTAGAGTGATCGAGGGTTCGCCATGGATGGTGGGAAAGCATGCGGTGCTCCTGGAGATTTTTGACCAGAATATTCAGCCCCTTTAGGTTCAGTTTGATCGCTTAGCGATCTGGGCTCCATTATGCATCTCCCACCGAGACTGATGAAAGCTAAGCTGAGAATGGAGTTTGCCAAACCGGTTGGGCGGATTTTGAGGATGGATTCAGATGCTGATGGTCGCTGTTGGGGTGGTTTCATGAAGGTGAGGACGGAGATTGATGTTCGTGAGCCGATCGTCCGCTACATCACTGTGGCCTCTCTCAAATTGAAGAGTACTGAAACTTTCTCTGTGATGTATGAGAGGCTGTCGTTCTTCTGCTTCTCTTGTGGCATCCTTGGTCATTCCACGATTATGTGTCCTACTCCAGGTTTGAGGGATGAAAACGGTGATCTTCTTTATGCCGCCAAGAGACTGTGTGTCAATGATGAGCATCCTCGGAGATCCGGGGGTTTAAGGTCTAGCATGGCTTCGTCTTCGGCTCATGGGGCTGGTGTTGGTGGTTTTGGTAATTCTCAGACTGCCGCCCCAGGCCGCGGTGTATCACGTGCACCCGTTGGAATGGATGTTATTGTGGGGGAGATCTCACCTCCTATCAAACAAGGGGGCTGCTCGTGGCCGTGGGCGTTCTTCACGGGGTCGTGGTAGGGGGCGTGTTAATGACCCCAGCTGTGAGTTGGTCCCTATCTCCCGAAAGAAGTCGAGGGCTGCTGGCCAAAAGAGGAAACCAAGCAAGGTTACAACTCCGTCACCGTTACTGGACTTGGGAGAGAATAGTGCTCTGGCTTTGGTTCCGGTGGTGGATGGAAATGTGGTTTGTCAGAATGAGGATCGGAATACTGTTACTGAATCTAACAAGAAACAACGTGTCTCAAACTCTCGATACCGACCCTCCCTTCTCTTCCTTTCTGAAACAAAGATGAGCGATACTCGTGTGAGGAACTTTATGTGGTCCTTGGGTTTTTCTGGCTGTTTTGCTGTTAGTAGTGAGGGCCTTAGTGCTGGACTTGCTTTGTTCTGGACGTCTTCTACTGAGGTGACAATTAAGGCTGCTAACAAGCGTTGACCCTACCTTCTCTTCCTTTCTGAAACGAAGATGAGGGACACTCGTGTGAGGAACTTTATGTGGTCCTTGGGTTTTTCTGGCTGTTTTGCTGTTAGTAGTGAGGGCCTTAGTGCTGGACTTGCTTTGTGCTGGACGTCTTCTACTGAGGTGACAGTTAAGGCTGCTAACAAGTGTTGCATTGACACACATGTAAAGATCAATGATGGTGAGGTATGGCGTGCATCTTTTGTATATGGGAAGCCCCGGAGAGAAGACCGTCCGCATTTTTGGGAGTTTCTCCATCACCTACAACCTTTGTGGGATGGCCCCTGGATTTGTTGTGGAGATTTCAATGAGGTGCTAGCTCAGGATGAACACTGTGATCCTAGGGACCGGTCGGAATATCAGATTGAAGCCTTTAGAAAATGTTTGTTGGATTGTGGTTTAACGGACTTGGGCTTCTCGAGACCGAAATTTACGTGGTGCAACAAACAAGACCCAGATTGCCATGTCAAGTGTCGGTTGGATCGCGTTGTTGCAAATGTGGCTTTCACTAGCATGTTTGATATTTGTGGGGTTGAGAATCTTATTGCCACCTCTTAGGATCATTACCCCGTACTCGTGTCGCTGGATAACAGCTCTCGTCAGAATCAGGCACCCCCTATTCAGCGGGGCTTCAGATTTGAGGCCATGTGGCTGCAGGTTGATGACTAAAAGGACACTCTTGAACAGGCTTTGTTAGATGTGCGGGTGAGTTAACCATCCCTGGAGTCTACTTGGTCTAATCTGAAACACGTTGCTGGCTCCTTGCGGTCCTAGAGCAAGGAGGCCTTTGGATGCATTCGAAGGAGAATAGGGAAGCTGGAGCGCCAACTTGCCACTATTAGGGCTTCGCCTCCTTCTCCTTCTCTTCTGGCTGAGGAACGATCGATCGAGAGTCAACTCCGCGAGCTCTTTGAACATGAGCAAATCATGGCACGACAATGGTCTCGTATTGATTGGCTCAAGGTGGGTGATCGCAACACTGATTTCTTCCACGCTAGGGCGACTGCCCGTAGGCGAACGAACATGATACGTACACTCGCTGGTTAGGGAAGATGGTTCTTGCTGCACTTCCCAGGGGGAGATCAAGAGCATGGTTAAGAGTTTCTATGACAAGTTGTTTACTTCGGAGCCATGCCATGCTGCAGACAGGGTTATTGAGGCAATACCTGACAAGATTACTACGGAGATGAATGAAGAACTCTGCAGACCGTATTCTAATGATGAGATCAAATCTGCCTTGTTTCAGATGGGTCCAACAAAGGCACCGGGCCCAGATGGGTTTCCAGCTCTCTTCTATCAAATCCATTGGAGTTTGCTTCGGGAGGATATATGTCAGACTGTTCGGGGATTCCTGGAAGGTAGGCCTATTCCTGACGGCTTTTGCGACTCTGTGGTTGTTTTAATTCCTAAGACTATGAGACCTAAGCACTTGAAGAATTTCCATCTAGTTAGTCTTTGCAATGTTCTTTATAAGATTGCCTCTAAGGTCCTGGCCAATCAATTGAAAGTGTTGCTGTCGGTTGTGGTGTCAGAGTGTCAGAGTGCTTTTGTGCCAGGAAGATTGATCACGGACAACACACTTATTGCTTATGAGTGCTTACACACTATTAGAAGGCAGCGAGTGAAACAGCCTTTCTTTGCTCTTAAGATCGACATGATGAAAGCCTATGACCGTGTGGAGTGGAGCTATTTGCATGCTTGTCTGTGTAAGTTGGGTTTTTCCCCTGCGTGGATTGACTCTGTTATGAGATGTGTCACCAACGTTTGTTATGTTGTCCGAGTCAATGGTGAGCTCACTGATCCGGTGGTTCCTTCTAAAGGCATCCGTCAAGGTGACCCAATTACTCCCTACTTGTTCCTCTTATGCACTGAAGGTTTATCTAGTCTGCTATTCCAGAAGGAGTGTTGTGGCGAGCTACATGGTATTAAAAACGGCCGGCAAGGCCCCTCTATCTCACACCTCCTATTCGCGGATGATAGCATCTTCTTTGCTAGGAGTGACCAACGTAGTGTGGACTCATTGGAAGCTGTGTTAAAATCATACTGCGAGGGATCGGGCCAAGCCATCAATAAGGATAAGTCTTCTACCTTCTTTGGACGACACTGTCCGGAGAGTGTCAAGAACAGAGTAATGAACCAGTTAGGGATTCACAATGGGACTTTTCATGATTCTTATCTTGGTATGCCTACTGAGGTTGGTAATTCTCCCACCAGCACATTTAAATTCTTGACAGACAGAGCCTGGCAGAACATTTTTGGGTGGTCCGATCGGCCACTGTCAAGGGCTAGGAATGAGACTCTTCTGAAATCCATAACACAAGCAATCCCAACCTTTGTCTCGAGCTGTTTCTGCCTTCCAAAGGTCACGTGTGATAAATTCAGGCAGATTGTTTCTAATCAGTGGTGGGGTAGAGAGGATGGGAAGAAGAAGATTCACTGGAGATCTTGGTCATGGCTCTCGACCCCGAAATCACTTGGAGGGATGGGCTTCCGTGATATGGCTTTGTTTAATCAAGCTTTACTTGGGAAACAGGGATGGATGCTTCTTACTGAGCCGAGTTCTTTGTGTGCACGGCTCCTGAAGGGTAGATACTACCCTAATAGCAGTTTTTGGAATGCTCCTGTACCTCAGACAGCTTCGGCTACTTGGCGTGGTATTATTCATGGTCGTGATTTTCTTAAAAGAGGGGTACAGTGGGGCATTGGTAATGGACGAGACACAAAGATCCTCTCTGATCATTGGATTCCATCTACACCTCCAGGTATGTTGCAGCCTCTTTCGCCTATACCAGCTTCTGCTACTGTTCACTGCCTTATCAATGACGAGCAAGGGGCGTGGGAGGAGGAGTCTGTACGAGCCTTTTTTCCGGGAGGAGTGGCGGACAACATTCTGCAAATACCAATCAACAGAAACAGTGGAAATGACTTTGCTCGCTGGCCGTTTACCAAGTATGGAGTTTATTCTGCCAAGTCTACGTATAATATGGCGAGGACCTGTAGTTTTCTGAATGAGAGGAGAAAATCTGGTTTGGGTCAGTGCTCTAGCTGGCCCGGGGAGGAGAAACTATGGAAAGCCTTATGGCGTGTCAAGGTCCCCAACAAGATGAAGATTGTTCTCTGGCGTCTAGCTCATGACTGCCTTCCCTCTGGTGACCAACTTCGGCGACATCAGATTCCTACGCGAACAGACTACTGTTTTTGTGGTGGAACATGCTCTGCCATTCTGCCCACATCAGATTCGGCGACATCAGATTCCTACGCGATCAGAGTGTGGAACATGCTCTGCTATTCTGCCCACATGCTCGTGCTATATGGGATGTGCTTAAGGCATCATTCAACATCAGGCTACGGCGGTCCTCCTTCACATCTCCCAAGTAGTAGCTCTTCGACTTCCTTTCTAGCTGCTCGGATCAGGAAGCGACGATCATCACTGTCTCCATATGGCGTATCTGGGAGGCGCGGAACGCGGCGAGGAATGAGCCCATGCCGCCTCCGCTGGTGCGCACTGCTACCAGGGCCAAGGCTTACATTGACCTGATCCTCCAACACCTCTACAAGCCTGTACTTGCTTCCAGGCGTGAGACCTCGTATACTGATCGTCAATGGTCTCCGCCGTCGCAAGGTATAGTGGTGGCTTTCTCCGATGCGGCTGTGTCGGTGGAGCAACATAAATCCGGAATAGGGGTGGTGGTGCTCAACCATGAGGGCTTGTGTGTAGGTGCCTGTTCTGACCCGTTGAGGGGTGCACTGTCTCCAGAGGTAGCTGAGGCCTTAGCACTCCGTCGAGCGGTTCGTTTTGCATGTGATGAGGGATTTGATGATGTTATCTTCAACACAGATTGCCTCTCGATGGTGCAGCGCTTGAAATCTTCTTCTAGTGACCGCTCGGTGGTGGGTTCTATTCTCATGGACGTCAAAGTGATGGCAAATGGTCTTTCTTCTGCAACTTTCAGTACAATGTTTTAGCTCATGTCTTAGCTAGATCTAGTTTGAGCTCTACTAGTCCATGTACTTTTCTTTCTGCTCCGGATTGCATCCAGGAGACTCTTTGTAAATTTGTTGCTTGATCAATAAAGACCGACGTTCTCTAAAAGAAAAACAAATGGAGTTGCGCATTATTCTACCCTAAAATGACGTCAAACTCCATTTTATTGCTACTCTTTTTTGTTGCAGAAAAACTACAATTATACTTTTTCATTTATTTGGTTTATTTCTTCTCCTTTCCTTATTTTTTTCATTGTAGTAATATCTTTTATAAACTATTTGCAAATGATTTTTTATATTCACTTATTTTTAAGATATATGCATGTATTTCTAAAGAGTGTTCAAATATTTAGATAATGTTCCTATAACTACAAAAAGGTTTTCGTAATTTTTAAAAATGTTCATGAAACTAAAATGTTCACACATTAAAACACATTATGCAGTTTTTAAAATTGTTCATGTAATTGTATAGTGTTAGTCTATTCTACAAAAATGTGTCAATAAATTTTAAAAGGTTTGATTTGATTCTACAAATTCTTCATGGAATTTAAAAATTGTTCACACATATTGTAAGCAGGTATTTCTCAAAATATATTTTACATTAAAAACAATTAGAAAAGGAAGATATAATAAATATATATATATAAAAAGCAAAATAGGAATAACAAAATGAAAAGGGAACAAAAGCAGCAAAAAGGAACCTAAAAGCAACTAACACCAGAACCAGATTAAAGTCTCCTTCGATTAATAGAAGTGAACAGATAATCCAAAAAGTTTATTTTTTGCGACCAAAATTTCCAATTTTCCAATCTATTCATCAACCATGGCAGTACAAAGAACACAAGAGGTAATAAAAATTACAACCAAGTCTATGAACCACCTAACGACAACTACAAGCACTGTCGCGAGCCGAAAGCGTGCCACCGTCATTGCCCCTCCTCATCGAAGTCGGGAAAACCTTGTTGTGGTAGACAGTCAGGAAGTCGTCGTGTTAAGGCCCCAAAGGACCAGCGCACCAGAGCAGCAACCTCCGACGACGCTATTCACACCATCGGGACGGGGATAGGACATGGGAGCCATTATTCCTATTGAGGGGCATCGCCACCGCCACATAGCCCAACCAAGACGTTGAACCTAACAAAAACGTGAACGAGGTCCCTCCTGCCGGTGAGCGGCCGAGATGCACCGCACCTCCACGGCCCAAAGGCCAACGGAGGTGGGGAGAATCGACGGTGGTGCCAGTGGGAGGAGGAAGGATACTTTCTTGAGGAGGCGGAAAGACATCCATGTAGCATAATAATGGAAGTTTAACCATCATAAGAGGTAGTGATCATAGTTGGTGTACTATAAATGTTCTGAATCATGCAATGTTATACTTAAAAAGAAAGAAATCCTACTCGACAGCTCCTCATTGTTTTTAGAACTTGGGGAGTATTCCTTCCGTAAAGAAATATAAGAGCGTTTAGATCACTATTTCTTTACAAAAGAAGTATATATATCACCCTGGGTGAATAATAGTTAATCTTCTCCCTTATTATTACAGCGCTTCACCATATATTTTTGGGTTAATTTGATAAATGTCACTCCAAATCTGGCGATTCCGAGAAATGCCACTGCAATTTCCAAACTTTGAAAAATGCCATTTCATGCCATTTTCAGTGGCATTTTTCAAAGTCTGCAGTGGTGTTTTTCAAAGTTTGCAAAAATTGAAGTGGCATTTTTTAAAGTTTGGAGATTGCAGTGGCATTTTTATGAATTGTCATAATTGGAGTGTCATTTATCTAATTAACCCTATATTTTTTTGTTCTAAAAATTAGGTCTTACATCGGAAGTCGGTAGAACATAAGAAAATGTATATTAGTAAAAGAAATTATTTTTCATGATGTAAAATTTCAAACGTAAAACGTAGCATGAAAATATATAAGGTGACAAAGATGTGTGTGTGTGTGTGTGTGTGTGTGTGTGTGTGTGTGTGTGTGTGTGTGTGTCATTTTTTTGTGGTTTTGTGACTTATATCTTCATTTCCTTTCATCAATTTTTGTGTAGTGAATCTATATCTACGTAAATATTTGTATAACGAACGTAATTTATAATGAATTGACATAAGAATATGTCCGGTGCAAAATAAATTATTCTGCACCTTGGGTGATGAATAGCTTTATTATCATATTATTACCCATATGTAATGGAATATCTGTGTTCAATGCCCGAGTCATCCTGTCTTGTGGGCGACCCTATAAATCACTCACTCCGGATGAGAAGGAGCACTAGCCCACAATGCCTCACATGGCCTGGGTCCAGATAGCAATAAAAATGCAATGCTTGTTTACCTATTCTCCTTTTGGTTCCTCTCTTTCTTTCTTTTTTTACTTTAGTAATAAAATTTTGAGACCTATTTACACATATCAAAGAAAATGTTATATTATTTATGAAGAATGTGCATGTATTTATAAAAAGTGTTCAGGATGTTTCCAAAAACGATTATGTAATTAATCAAAGGTTTTCATAATTTTTCAAATTGTCAAGTACTCCCTCTGTACCGAAATACTTGTAGTTGGGGAAAAGTAGTATAAGTTCCCCCAACTACAAGTATTTGGGTCCAGAGGTAGTACTTTTAAAAAGTATTCAATCATTTAAGTATATTCACGTAATTTTAAAACTGATCGTACATTTAAAACCGTTCTCATAAGTGAAAATCATTCATACATTTTTATTGTATGTATAATTTTTTTAAAAATCATGCTTTTTAAAATATGTCCAAGTAATTTCTAAAATAATCCATATTTTTTTAAATTTTTATTTATATCATTTTTATATTAAAAAGGCTAAGTTAAAAGGAAAAAAGATTCATAAAAGTGAAAACAGAAAAATTTAAAGTAAGAAAATTAGCAAAACTTAACATGCTTTTATAAATATTCAGGTTATTTTTAAAAAACTTGTCATAGTATTTTAGAAATGTTCGTGGAATTAAAAATGTGGTCATGCATTGTTTTAAAATGTTTACGTTATTAGAAAAACTGTTCACATATTTAAAAGAAATACACAAGATTTTTTTAGAAAATAGTAATAGAAAAAGTATGTTCCTGTATTTGTCCAAAAAAACCGACCTAAACAGGATAAAGGGGAAATGGAAAAGACACAGAAAAGGAATGAAGTAAAAGGAAAGGAAAAATAAAAACATAAGATGAAATAAAACCATAAGGAAAAGAATTAAAAAAAACACTGAAACCAGATTTAAAGCCCTCTTTGATTAGCAGAGGTGACCAATTAATCGAGAAAGCATAACTAGAATAAGAACGGCAGATAATGGTTGTTTGTACGATTATTAATCTGAGTCATGGGTTATTGTACGCATAAAGTTGCAAAACACTGCTCTATTGCTACTTTTTTTATGTCATGACGTATATGGTGTTCGTGGGCAGTATATACATAGCGTGTAATTATCCATATATCATGTTGCAGATGTTCATATTTTTATAAATTTGGTCAAAGTTTACAAAAGGCAACTTAGCACAAGACTAATATACAATGTATTCTGAATCAGATGTTAGTTGTCTGTCCTGTGTGTTGAGCAACAATCAATGAATTAGTTCAACAAGTGGTGCTGAAAAATACACTTTATTTTCCAGCAGTGTTCCAGAGAACCATAAGTGTGTGCGCTACTTTCCCAACAATAGACAGATAGATTATAATAGTGCGCATCTAGCTGTGGAGGTTGGAAAAAAAATAAGGAGAAACAAAACCATAAGAAAAAGAATAAAAAATGAAACAAACACTAAAACCAGATTAAAGTCCTCTTTGATTAACGGAAGTAACCAGTTAATTGAGAAACTATACCCAGAATAAGATCGACCGATAATGGTTGTTGTACAATTATCAATTTGAATCATGAGTTATTGTACGCAAAAACATGCAAATCACTGCTCTATTGCTACTTTCTTTCAGGTCGCAATATCTATGGTGTTCATGGTAGTCTATATATACCATATAACTATCCATATATGGTATTTTAGCCGTTCATATGCTTTATAAATGTGTTTAAAGCTAAGAAATTTGACTTGTATTCTGAAATGGAGGGAGCATATCAGACGCTAGTTGTCTATCCTGTGTTGAGCAACCATCCATGAATTAGTTCAGCAAGTGGTGCTGCAAATTACACTTTAATTCCAGCATAGTGTTTCAGAGAACAGTAAATGTGCTTGTGCGCTAATTTCCCAACATAGATAGACAGAAAGATTATAATCGTGTGCATCTAGATGTGGAGGTCGGACACTATTTAACTTCCATTCCCCCCTCGAAAACAAAGAAGTATATATATAACGTATAAATTAGGAGTTATCAAAGTTTATAAATCATCATGTGACCTAGAGTATGGTAAAAATGACACAAGCAAAGATACTTGCAAATATGTGTATATACTCGAAGTATAGTGTATGAATAGGTCAAGCAACTAATTAAGTTCTTTGTCACGTACTCACCTCACGTCTAGAAAAACTTACAAATGCTCTTATCAGTTATCACATTAGCCAGACTAGTTTAAAATACCTCGATCAATATATCTACATATACATTCACATGGACGTAGATATATAGATGGATCATATCACGTATAGCCAGGGTGTTCGATCAGTTGGGTATGAGCTTGAAGTGGGGCTTCTGCATGGACGGGGTTGGGTCGTAGGTGCCGTAGTCACTGGTGGTGACGTCCTTGAGCATCCGGGAGTGCACAGGCTGTGCCATAGCTGCTTCGTCCTGGGCCTCTCCTTGCTGACCAAGAGACTCCTCCTGATCTACAATGAAGCTCGGCCGCTGTCTCCCTGAAAACAGCAGAATCATCCATCAAACCTTGTAAAAAAACTAAGAACCCAGAAGAAAGTGCATCTGTTTTCTCATGACCCAGACCCACAGGCACAGCATGCGTGGATCACCTAATTAATTAAGCCGCAGCTCGACATCTAGCTTGTTCCCTTCAATCTCTTGATGCATTTGTAACAGTAAGAAAACAAAAATACATGTCGTGGCCATGTGCGCTAGGACCTAGGCAGGAACTGCACTGCACTATACTCTACATCACATGTAGATGCAAGGGTTTGAAGCAGCAGGAAACCAGATCAAGAACTTCTTAGATTCTTCGTCCAAAAGGGATTTACTGGCTATCTAGAACGAAGGACAAGACAGTCACACGAACCTGCCAGGGAAGTGGAGAGCAGCAGGGCGAAGAAGGCGAGGGCGAAGAGGGAGGCGGATCTCCGGGGCATCCCCATCTCCGGGTTACTCACGCGATGCATGCGCTCTCCCTCCCTCAGTAGTAACGCATGGAAGGCGTGAACCAGCGTCAGACGCTCGTGGTGAAGGTGAAGCAGAGGCCTCTTCTTCCACCTAGAAAGCAGAATATATAACTGGGTAGTTAGGCAATGCCTTACGCGCGGCGCGACAAATAATGCGAATCCCACTCACTGCCTCTGAGCAAGTTCCAAAGGGATCATGTAGGAATTTCGATATTTTTCATTTGTTTTGACTGGGGCAAAAGTGGAGGGCCGGCAGGTTCCGTATGGAGTTTTCAGGGCGGTTGGTCACCGTGGTCGCTTGCTCATTTTCAGTTCTGGTACGGTGGTGGTTATTACCAGGCTGTGGCTGACAAGTGCACCATGCCAAATGGCTTCTTTTGGTTAAAAACTAGGTGTGTTCTGCACTGTTTTTCTTTCCTTTTTCTGGCGCTGCTTTGCCGCGTGTTTTAGGGGACTGGCTAAGCTAATTAAGTGGTCTCTGGCTCTGGTTAGTGCCACCGGTGGTTGCATGACTAAAAGCCGGTCGTATTTGCAGGACGGATTCCCGGGTTCAGAATCAGATACCGATCGGCTTTCATCCATCAACATGCACGTTGCTACTTGTGGTAACTTAACTCTAGGGCCTTTAGGAGCCTACCATGTGCTGAAAGCATAGCGCACCAAGTTTCTCCTCAGATCCAGCAAGCCTAGCATGCATCTCTTTCAGAAATCCACCACCATGACACACCCAAGCAGGCAATTCATCTTTGGCTTGCAGGAAAGGTAAATCGATCCTTGACGCCGTTTCTCGGGCCAACATTTTTGTCGTGACCGATGAACCGGGGAATCATACGAGATAAAAAGCAAACCATTGACATGGTTCCAAAGAAAAGCAAACCACCTTTGAGTGTTAAAAATGGCAAGTAGGCTGAGATGAGGGTAACAGCAGTGGGACAGTGTACTGCATTGTTCAGGGTGTGTGCGTGGATCACATACATAGGGCTAGACAATGGGCAGTGCTCAGGCATGTCCTCTCTCTGTCACCATGCTTTCAGTCGGTTAGCATATTCCATCTCCATGCCAGAGGAACAGCTGAAAGGTAAATCCATCGACCCGACGCTCCTCGGTCGCGTGACGGAACAGAAACTGCGAGACAGCAAGGAGAATTTCAAAACCTGATTTGAGTGGAGATAGTGCTGCTGATGATGCCCAGGTAGAAAGTAGCAGGCAAGCACACTGTGGTCAGGAGCCAGTACCAGTAGTGGAGCATAAAGCCAGAGCACCACTACGAGCATACACACAAAGTATTCGATCGGATGTCGTCTTTACGGGCGAGCAGACACTAATTAGACACACTGGTTGGCGACGGCAAAGCCATGGCCGTGCTTTTGGTTTTCCTTTAATTTGCTTTGCCACCCCCTCCTCCTGTGATCCATTCATCTTTGGGTGTAGCTAAAGAGATGGTTGGGTGTGATCAGGGAACTGCGTGTGGGGCTGCGAGATTTGGACCTGACAGTTTTAGGAGCACTCAGTGGGCATCATGGGATCAAAGCTGCTTTTGTTTCTGTCTAGTGCGTTGGGGCAGACCAAGCACTGGTGGTCGACGATGCATGCTTTAATCCTTGCGTGGTTTCATGGGCGCAAAGAATGCCAGCGGCGAACATGCAAGATTAAAGGTACCCATGACCTCAACAGTCAGTTCTGCTCGACTGACTGTTGAGGTGGGTAGTACACTTGATTAGTACTAGTAACCAAAAATCCATCAACGCATAATTATCAGGAGGTTATGACAGTCAAGTCAGCAAAGCGAGCACATTCATTATCAAGGCAAACTTGAAGTAGTCACCTGCATATTCTCCATATCATATGCGTTGACTCCTACAAAATAAGTTCCAGCGATGCAAAGTTGAAGTTGACTTATTCCATGAAACATGTATGTGAATATCTTTATCATTCTGGAAACAGGTGGATTGCATCTCTCACCCTCAAATCCTTGACAACACATTCAAATTCGAAATATTCAAACGATAAACCTGGAAGTTTGAGGAAAAGGTGTTTCTTTCTTGTCAAGTTGTCATACAAGTTCATTCTGACGATATTCCCAGCATATCCATCAGAGGACCCAACACCTGTCTGCAAAATATGTGTTGGATATAATTGATCATTTGCAAGAAATATATCTGTGGTTGCAGCATAAAGATTAAGGGATATTTATGAAGGAATTTCATAAAATATAGCAAATGTTCTAGCAAAATGCATCGGCAAGTAGAAGAGAAACAGATAAGTTTTTGGCATCAACTGCAAAAAGGCGAGTGCAGTGCCCTTCAGTTTGCAAATATCACATAAAATTTACAATCCAATCAATTTAGTATATACATACACTTTACATTTTACCAGGCATAATTTGGAAATAATTTATGGTAAACCAGTAAATGAATAAATCAGACAAAAATAGTAACTCAGTTTGTACTACAAAGTTAGAAAAGCTAAGAAAATGCTTACAATCAGAAATTAATTAACCAAGTTCTCCTATCATGCAAGTAATGTCCCTGCAAACCAAGTAGTTTGAATCCACAACTTCAAACCATGTAAACTATCACTAGTACAAAACGGGGTTTTGTGGTGGTTTTGGTACACAATCCTCAGGCGGTTTTGTCTACTGTCTCTAGCAAACCAGAGCTACTACTCGTATTATTGGAGGTGGTTGAGAAACCAACTGGGGAAATACCTATCTGAACAGTCAATTCTTGCGACAGAATAGACTAGAATGATTTGCAATCTCAGTAGCCTCGGCTCGAAGTTTCAAAACTTGTCAAAATGTCAAGTTTTAGTAGTTCAAACTTGGTGAAGTTTCAAAACTTGTCTAAATGTATTCAAAAGTGGGTTTGCTTCAAAACCCTCGTAACAAGTAACATGATTATGCAAACAAAATATAAATTGGATTTTCGATTCAAAAGATATGATAAATCCAAATTTAGAAGTCAAAAGGGAAAAGCAAGGGAGGTGGGGTGAGCAGAGCATGCACTCTCTGCCAAATGTTTTTTTTGCGGGTAACTCTCCGCCAAATGTTGTACAAAAAACTGCATGCATGGAGTAATTGGACTCTAATAACAAAACAAGTTTCCGAATCTTGACACAATCATGTGGCTACATGCATGCTCCCACACGCCCATGCTACAAATCGTCTCCCAAGGAGGACATCTCATTGCAGCCACTAGATAAATTCGCCTCTCGTCTAGCCGAGAGTGGTAATTTCTTCAACATAATAAGTGCCAAGAAAAATATTGTGGACAACCGAACCTCCCTTTGAAGGATGGACTAGGACCCAAGCAACTTCCACGTCATCATAGGGGCTAGCGTGGATGGTTGTGATTCACCGAGATCTTCTCTTAAGGCTTTCATGGTATCTATTTTTCTTCTTTGTCAATTTTTTCTTACCTCTCTGTCATTCGAACTTCTCGACAAAGTCTCATCACGGGCATATCCATAGAGCTATGCCTCTTCTGCCCCTCGTAAAACCTAGGTACTTAAGGTTTCCCAAGCCCTCTTAGAACACATCTCCTTTGAAGTGGTTAGCTAGCCTTAGCTGCTTTGTCGAGGTCCACCTTAAAAGCAAGACATTGACATGCAAACATAGCATGGGAAAGAAATTCGAAAGCAATGAGCGAATTTCTTGGCATCTCGTCAAGTGATTGTGGGCCTCACCATTCACGTGGTTACTAAAATCAAGCATGTTTCTGTAATCGAGGAGGCTTCAGAGGCCCTTGGTCTCGCTCAGCATCTCGTCCCCTCAAATATGTTGTATGTAATTTTTGGGGTTTATTTGGAGGTTGTTGCCTCCTTGTTCTCTTGTTCCCATTTCTTGGCCATGAGTGGCGGAGCTAGAGCAAGGCCGAGTGGATCGTGGCCCGCCCAGCCCATGTTTTTTTAATTGTACACCTACTTTTGGGCCATGAAAAAACAAGGACAATACTTATTTCCTCCAGTCGGCCTGCCCAACTACTTGGGCCAAGCTCCGCTAATGTTGGCCATGTCGGCATACCCTATAGTATGCAAATGGTTGAGTGCATGTTTAGTTGGCGAGTTCCTTATGTGCCAATATTTTCACTTGGAATTCCTTGGTGGTCTTCTAGCGCACGAATTCATCCAACACTTCGTCCTTAATATATGGGCATTGGCCAAAGGGCAAAAAATATAGATCAATGTTACTTCGTCACCAATGTATTCTTCGATCCACTACTTGAACGCATTTGAAGTAGTCAAAATATAGTTGCTCGTTCGGCAGGCTTCTCGTGTTCATCTTTTAAGCGGAAGTATCCCATGATCTCTTTAATGATGTCCATGCGTTGATTCTTGACATGCTTCTAGTGATAAACGGTGAAGTGCACTCATCCTATCATTATCTAGTGAAGTCATAACCTCATTGAACCTATTGATTGTGGACCCTCGCATGATTGTTTTGTTTAGTAGGAAATGATAGTCTAGGTGACGAATGAGAGCCAGTATTATCCCTCCACAAGCGTCAAATGTAAAAAAAGTAATTAGTTCATGTTATACACTTATAAGTGATTAAATCTAAATATTTGGTATATATTTAAAGCAAAATTTAAACATTAAGAGTTATATTATGTAATATTATGTCCACTAACCATTATATTCACAAAACCCATAAATATATACACTGAATTAAATCTGTCATATCTACAAAATCATTTATATCGAGAAATATATACAGTGAATCCATCCTATCAACAACTATATCCATTAATTATACAAAAGAAACTATATCCACTAATCATATAAAAACTATAAAGAGTATCCACCAATCATATGACTGAATACAGTAATCATAAACTAATGCACCAAATCCATCTTATCAACAACTATATCCACTAAGCATACAAAAAATTATGAACTATAAATACACGATAATACAATACATATAAGTGCTTCTAGCTCCCCCCTTTGTCCGTGGTGGGCAAGGGAGATTGCATCTCCGACGTCGTAGCATCAGCTTTGTGGCTGGTTTGGTAAAAGAGTTGGCAACATGTTCATTAGAAGATATGAACCAAACATCGAGAGCTTTGAGTGCAATCTTCTCTCAGGAAAATAAAATCGAATTCATTGTGTGTTGTGTGTTGTCAGTGTGAACCATCACCTAGGTTATCACACCACAACATCGACACTTGGGAAGTAGGATATCACCTCCTTAAGAAGTGACTGAATTTAAGTTACTTCAGCAGCATTATTTACACGGGTCTTATATTCTTCTTCTTCACTGGAATGGAAGGAGACTGTTGGCAACTTTCTTGAGGTCCAACATATAAAAGGATGGCCCAAAATACAATGCAAAGCTGAATGATCACTAGATTAATAATCTTGGGAATTAAGCTTTTCACATCTTCTGGAGAATTCAAATTTACAATCCTAAATGTACACACAACTTTGTTCGAATCATTTTTGCAAAAAAAAAAAAAAATCGCTCCAATCTAACCAGAGTTGGTATCGGTGGCTCTTTCGATGATATGACAATGTGAGACACAAAGCACACACTATTAAAAATCCAAAGTTCACACTAACAATGATGAAACTCAAAATTATTCTTCCTTTTCACATATCAACGATATAAATTAACAAAAATATGGATTAAATTCTATTGAATGCTATAAAAGTTGAGAATCAAACCTGTATTCTTAGTAGGAAAACAAAAAGATTGAGAAATTGGGGTGCTCAAGTTAGGGTTGTTGATTAGCGAGGCAAGATATGGCCACAGTGACGAGTGCAGATTTTTGGAGGTCGAGCTCTAGTGAGCTCGGTATTTTGAAAATATGAAAAAGGCATATTTAAAAGTTTGAAACAATTCTGAAAAAAATATATCCATGGAAACATGTAAGTATTCCACAAGAACGTGTTAAATTTCGTCAAAAAGTGTTGTGATTTGTAGGCTGTACAAAAAAACAAAATTCTAGCCCAATAACAAAAATGAAAGGCCCATTTAAAAATGCATATTTGTCTTTTTCTGTAAGCCACATGTAAAATTATAATGCTGCAAAATTTTGCACATACGTAATCTGCACGTGTGTTGACAAATAAATTTGGAAACTTTCGTGCACCGAAAAAATAAAATTTGAAAACGAGCTCATTGAAGCTCGGCCTTCGTTGGCATTTTTCGCACAGTGACCGCCTATTGGACGTATGTATGCGCCAATAGGCTGAGTAATGGGCCTGCCTGTTCTGGCGATGGCTCACTTGAACGATTTTCCTTTTTTTTCTTTTGGAAAACTGGCTGTTGGATGTTTCTCTTCGGGTTTTTCCTTTTTTCTTTCTAAAAGAATATTCGGTGTATTTTTATAGGTAATGTGTGTATTAAATATTTGTTCCACATGTGTTTAAAAATCACCATAGATTTGTTTTTAGTTTGTATTAGAAAATGTTCACATTGTATATTAGAAAAAAGTTCATCGTACCATAAAAAAATCCTCCATATAATATAAAAATGTCATCATATATTCGAAAAGATACTTTTCAAGACAATATGTTCAGTCCGTATTAATAAAATATTCACCGTGTAATTAAGAAAAGGAAAAAAGAAAAATGGAAGTAAAAAACCCATAAGAGAAAATAATAAACATAAAACCGTAAAAAATGAAAACAAAAACCAACTGGAAAACCAAACAAATAACATGCAATAGCTTATTGCAAGATATATGCACCTCTCACCTCTAGCATCCGCGTACATAGGCTGGACGAGCAAGGGCGCAATGAGTAACGATTCTCTTTATAGGACTTGCCTTCAGTGCGCACTTTCTTTCTGGTTTCCAACTGTTTCCTGTTTGGTTCGGTTTTCTTACAATTTTAATTTTATTTTTATTTCCTCTTTTTCTTCTCCTTATTTGTTGTTTTTCTTTGCAGGTTTCACCGGTTTTCTTTCATTTTGTTGTTTCACTTTATTCTTTTACATTTTATTATGCATTTTGCATTTTCTTTTCAAATACATGTCTACTTTTTTAATACAGGTTATACATTTTTCGTATAGATGTGGAATATTTTTATGCACATATCAAACATTTTTCAAATACATGTTTGAATCATTATGTGAGTACATATTAAATATTTCTCAAATGCACACAATTTTTTTTTTGAATGCTATGAATTTTTTTATTAAATTCTGCAAACATGGTATAAACTTTATTTTGAAAATTTTACAAACATATTTTTTGAAACGCGTGAACCATTTTTAAAGTTTCCATGTAATTTTTTTGAATGATATGAAGCATTTACTTAAATTTTGTGAACCTTTTTTTCCATTGTATAAAAATATATCAAACATAGTACTCATTGTATAAAGATGTTTCAAACATATTAATTTATCCTAACACTTTTTACATTTCAAAAAAAAATCCTGAACTCTTTTTAGAAACTCAGGAACATTTGTGTACAAATATTTTTTAACGGCGCGCAAATAAAAAAAGTACGTTGCATTATTATTTTTTCATATTCATCGGTGGAATCTTAAATAGGAGTATTTATATATGAATAATTTTTTTAAGTATATGCATTTAGAATATATAGAAATATTAAAAAATGAATATAAGCTTACGTTCTTACCTGTCTGTCTAACGTTTGTGCGCCTGCCTGGTTATGGACCTGGCCATTTAGTGAGTGGCTGAGTCCAGCGAAACGGACGAGTCAAAGGCCCCTCCCTAAAAACCGTACTACTTAATATACTTTTTGTCAAAAAAACTATAATATACATTTGTATATTGACTTATATAATATT
>NC_041380.1:574135478-574136712 GCF_002162155.2 Triticum dicoccoides
AACAAGTATTGCTTTCTAGCATTAGTTTACGGCACCAACAAATGCTACAAAGTTCTACTTGATTCTATCTCCAGAATTCATGACCGACTTTACAATACTGACCATGTGATGAAGATGGTTATGCTTTATGAAAACATTTGCCAGGCTAGAGCTTTAAGAAAATTATGATATTCTAGTAAACTTTGGCGGTGGTTTTTTTTTTCCAGCATCACTTCTTAAGAAATCTTGCAAGACAAAGAAATATAGAAATGAATAGAAAGTAAAATGATTCAAATTTTTTTATTTTGATAAATATCTTTATTTAGGTAGTAACTAGGTGGTGAAGTTATTTGATTAAGTTTTCGAATTTAACCAACTGAACCTATTTTAATTTTTGATTATTTCAATGAGATAAATGTTGGGAAAATTAAGAATACCGGTATTTTTTTTATTCCTTTCATTTATTCTTTAAGAAAGAAATGAGAATTGGTTTGGTGAATCAGAATTTTTTTTATATAAAATATTAAAGTAAAAGTTGCAATTTATTTTCTTGTGTAAAATACATATCAATAATCATGGGTAATCCCTCTTCTCCCACTTCCAGTTATGATGTTAGTGGGATTTGACATTATTTTTATTCCGACAACAATAAAAAAGATCTTCGTCGCATATGCGATCTTCCTAGTGTTTTGCTCTTAAGTATAGATATGGTATTCTTAGTTCAACTTCTGAACAAATAAATGGAAGTTATATCTATCAATATATGTGGTCATGGGCCGTCAATAATGATTCTCGTATTAGAGTTGAATCGAGAGCACTTAGTAGCTTCACATGTCATTTCGGCGAAAGGATGGAAATCCTCTTGTATAAGCCACCAATTTTGGAATTTAAGACGGAGCTTGGGAGTAGTAGCTTCCGAGGTCCATCAATTTTCGATTTATAAACTGAGATTAGGTCAGGGTAAGTTGAATCAATGCAGGCTAAAATAGGAGCATGATCACTTATGATAATGGCAAGTCGAAAACAATAATTCAACTTTGTTTTGATTCAGTTATTGCTTAATACATGACTGTCTCTGGGATTACCCGGTTTTGAGATCCCCCTAAATAGTGAAAATGCGGAAAGACTAGGGCATCTCCAACACCGACCCCTCAAACCACCCGCATACGTCCGAACCGCGTGGTCCGGACCATGGAAGCCATCCAACACGGTGCTGTATCGGTCCGCCGAGTGGTCTGGGTCATGTTTTGCCCGC
>NC_041380.1:574136860-574156056 GCF_002162155.2 Triticum dicoccoides
CTTTGCGGGAGTACGGACACAAGACACATCAGACTCTTACCCCCATGGCCCACCCAAAAGGAAGACAGAACCCGCACTTTTGTAGCCGCCCGCCCTGTTTTCATGGCAAAATCCCCACTCTCTTCCTCCATACCGCCTCTCTCGACCCAATTCCCGCCCTTTTCTCCCACTCTCTTCCTCCCTCCCGCAGCGGAGGCATGGAATCAAAAGAGAGCCTGCTGGAGTTGGAGGTGGTGGAGGATCCCAGCATCACCATCACCCGGAAGATCAACTCGGCAACGCGGCAAAATCGCCGTGTCAAAGTGATACGTCTCCGACATATCTATAATTTTTTATTGTCCCATGCTATTATATTATCTATCTTGCATGTTTTATATGCATTTATATGCTATTTTATATGATTTTTGGGACTAACCTATTAACCTAGAGCCCAGTGCCAGTTTCTATGTTTTCCTTGTTTTTGAGTTTCGCAGAAAAGAAATATCAAACGGAGTCCAATTAAGCTGAAACTTTACGATGATTTTTTATGGACCAAAAGAAGCCCACAGAGTACCAGAGATGCACCAGAGGAGTCCCGAGGCCACCACAAGGGTGGGGGGCGCCCCCCTAGGGCGCGCCCCCCATCCTTATCGGCGCCTCGTGGGTCCCCCTGACTTGTCCCCGATGCCAAAAAATCTTATAAATAGGGAAAACTCTAAAAATAAACCTAGATCAGGAGTTCCATCGCTGCAAGCCTCTGTAGCCACCAAAAACCAATCGGGACCCTGTTCCGGCACCCTGCCGGAGAGGGAACTCATCACCGGTGGCCATCTTCATCATCCCGACGCTTTCCATGATGAGGAGGGAGTAGTTCACCCTCGGGGCTGAGGGTATGTACCAGTATCTATGTGTTTGATCTCTCTCTCGTGTTTTTGATATGGCACAATCTTGATGTACCGTGAACTTTGCTATTATAGTTGAATCATATGGTGTTTTTCCCCCTCTACCTTCTTGTAATGGATTGAGTTTTTACTTTGAAGTTATCTTATCGGATTGAGTCTTTAAGGATTTGAGAACACTTGATGTATGTATTGCATGTGCTTATCTGTGGTGACAATGGGATATTCACATGATCCACTTGATGTATGTTTTGGTGATCAACTTGTGGGTTTTGTGACCTTGTGAACTTATGCATAGGGGTTGGCACACGTTCTCGTCGTGACTCTCCGGTAGAAACTTTGGGGAACTCTTTGAAGTTCTTTGTGTTGGTTTGAATAGATAAATCTGAGATTGTGTGATGCATATCGTATAATCAAACCTGCGGATACTTGTGGTGACATTGGAGTATCTAGGTGACATTAGGGTTTTGGTTGATGTGTATCTTAAGGTGTTATTTTAGCGAACTCTAGGGCTGTTTGTGACACTTATAGAAATAGCCCAATATATCGATCACAAAGAATAACTTTGAGGTGGTTTCGTATCCTACAATAATCTCTTCGTTTGTTCTCCGCTATTAGTAACTTTGGAGTGATTCTTTGTTGCATGTTGAGGGATTGTTATATCATCTAATTATGTTATCATTGTTGAGAGAATTTGCACTAGTGAAAGTATGAACCCTAGACCTTGTTTTCAAACATTGCAATACCGTTTTCGCTCACTTTTGTTACTTGTTACCTTGCTGTTTTTATATTTTCAGATTACAAAAACCTATATCTATCATCCATATTACACTTGTATCACCATCTCTTTTCCGAACTAGTGCACCTATACAATTTACCATTGTATTGGTTGTGTTGGGGACACAAGAGATTCTTTGTTATTTGGTTGCAGGGTTGTTTGAGAGAGACCATCTTCATCCTACGCCTCCTACGGATCGATAAGCCTTAGGTCATCCGCTCGAGGGAAATTTGCTACTGTCCTACAAAACTCTGCGCGTGGAGGCCCAACATGAGTCTACAAGAAGAAGGTTGTGTAGTAGACATCACAAAGCGAAGACCGCAAAGGAGGCAACCCTCCTGAAAGCGGAAGGCTGGTGGAGGGCGTGCTAATGGCATCTGTGGCGATGGGCGTGCTGGTCACGACCAGGGTCGCGGAGCATAGATGGTGTCGCCCATCATCCAGATGCCATGATGACCGGAGCATTACAAGGCTTCATACTGCTACGCCACCAAGCAGCTTGGTAGGCAGTCCACGGCAACTGCCGCTGGGCAAGAGCCTTACATCGTCGACTTCAACGCAGCGCTGCTGCTCTTCTCGAACAGCAGGTGAGGAGCACATGGGTGCCCACACACTGTTCGCTGCTATGATTAAAGCCGGTGAGAAGGCGTACAACGATGCGGACACAGAGATGTTGGACAACATCCACGACGGCACCGGAGGAGGAGGAGGCTATGAGGACGGCCAGGTGGAAGACTCGAATCCCACCCAGTCCGGAAACTGCACCCACACGCAGCAGGGCTACTCCCAGGCCGGCACACAGCAGACCGGCATGGGCACACAACAGGAGGAGGATTGGGCCTGAAGGAAATATGCCCTAGAGGCAATAATAAAGTTATTATTTATTTCCTTATAATCATGATAAACGTTTATTATTCATGCTAGAATTGTATTTACCGGAAACATAATACATGTGTGAATACATAGACAAACAGAGTGTCACTAGTATGCCTCTACTTGACTAGCTCGTTAATCAAAGATGGTTATGTTTCCTAACCATGAACAATGAGTTGTTATTTGATTAACGAGGTCACATCATTAGTAGAATGATCTGATTGACATGACCCATTCCATTAGCTTAGCACCCGATCGTTTAGTATGTTGCTATTGCTTTCTTCATGACTTATACATGTTCCTATGACTATGAGATTATGCAACTCCCGTTTACCGGAGGAACACTTTGGGTACTACCAAACGTCACAACGTAACTGGGTGATTATAAAGGAGTACTACAGGTGTCTCCAATGGTCGATGTTGGGTTGGCGTATTTCGAGATTAGGATTTGTCACTCCGATTGTCGGAGAGGTATCTCTGGGCCCTCTCGGTAATACACATAACATAAGCCTTGCAAGCATTACAACTAATATGTTAGTTGTGAGATGATGTATTACGGAACGAGTAAAGAGACTTGCCGGTAACGAGATTGAACTAGGTATTGGATACCGACGATCGAATCTCGGGCAAGTAACATACCGATGACAAAGGGAACAACGTATGTTGTTATGCGGTCTGACCGATAAAGATCTTCGTAGAATATGTAGGAGCCAATATGGGCATCCAGGTCCCGCTATTGGTTATTGACCAGAGACATGTCTCGGTCATGTCTACATTGTTCTCGAACCCGTAGGGTCCGAACGCTTAAGGTTACGATGACAGTTATATTATGAGTTTATGCATTTTGATGTACCGAAGGTTGTTCGGAGTCCCGGATGTGATCACGGACATGACGAGGAGTCTCGAAATGGTCGAGACATAAAGATTGATATATTGGAAGTCTATGTTTGGACATCGGAAGTGTTCCGGGTGAAATCGGGATTTTACCGGGTTACCGGGAGGTTACCGGAACCCCCCGGGAGCCATATGGGCCATCATGGGCCTTAGTGGAAAGGAGAAAGGGGCAGCCCAAGGGGGCTGCGCGCCTCCCCCCTTCCCCTAGTCCTATTAGGACTAGGAGAGGTGGCCGACCACCCTTCTCCTCTTTCCCCCTTTGGGGATTCCTAGTTGGAATAGGATTGGAGGGGAGTCCTACTCCCGGTAGGAGTAGGACTCCTCCTGCGCCACCTCCTCCTGGCCGGCGCCTCCTCCCCCCTTTGGCTCCTTTATATACGGAGGCAGGGGCACCTCTAAACACACAAGTTGACACAAGTTGATCCACGTGATCGATTCCTTAGCCGTGTGCGGTGCCCCCTGCCACCATATTCCTCGATAATACTGTAGCGGAGTTTAGGCGAAGCCCTGCTGCTGTAGTTCATCAAGATCGTCACCACGCCGTCGTGCTGACGAAACTCTTCCCCGACACTTTGCTGGATCGGAGTCCGGGGATCGTCATCGAGCTGAACGTGTGCTCGAACTCGGAGGTGCCGTAGTTTCGGTGCTTGATCGGTTGGATCGTGAAGACGTACGACTACTTCCTCTACGTCGTGTCATCGCTTCCGCAGTCGGTCTGCGTTGGGTACGTAGACAACACTCTCCTCTCGTTGCTATGCATCACATGATCCTGTGTGCGCGTAGGAAATTTTTTGAAATTACTACGAAACCCAACAGTGGTATCAGAGCCTAGGTTATTGATGTTGATGTTATTTGCACGAGTAGAACACAAGTGAGTTGTGGACGATACAAGTCATACTGCCTACCAGCATGTCATATTTTGGTTCGGCGGTATTGTTGGACGAGACGACCCAGACCAACCTTACGCGTACGCTTACGCGAGACCGGTTCCCTCGACGTGCTTTGCACAGAGATGGCTTGCGGGCGACTGTCTCTCCAACTTTAGTTGAACCAAGTATGGCTACGCCCGGTCCTTGCGAAGGTTAAAACGGAGTCTATTTGACAAACTATCGTTGTGGTTTTGATGCGTAGGTGGGATTGGTTCTTACTTAAGCCCGTAGCAGCCACGTAAAACAAGCAACAACAAAGTAGAGGACGTCTAACTTGTTTTTGCAGGGCATGTTGTGATGTGATATGGTCAAAGCATGATGCTGAATTTTATTGTATGAGATGATCATGTTTTGTAACCGAGTTATCGGCAACTGGCAGGAGCCATATGGTTGTCGATTTATTGTATGCAATGCAATCGCGATGTAATGCTTTACTTTATTACTAAACGGTAGTGATAGTCGTGGAAGCATAAGATTGGCGAGACGACAACGATGCTACGATGGAGATCAAGGTGTCGCGCCGGTGACGATGGTGATCATGAAGGTGCTTCGGAGATGGAGATCACAAGCACAAGATGATGATGACCATATCATATCACTTATATTGAATGCATGTGATGTTTATCTTTTTATGCATCTTATCTTGCTTTGATTGACGGTAGCATTATAAGATGATCTCTCACTAAATTATCAAGAAGTGTTCTCCCTGAGTATGCACCGTTGCCAAAGTTCGTCGTGCCCAGACACCACGTGATGATCGGGTGTGATAAGCTCTACGTCCATCTACAACGGGTGCAAGCCAGTTTTGCACACGCAGAATACTCAGGTTAAACTTGACGAGCCTAGCATATGCAGATATGGCCTCGGAACACGGAGACCGAAAGGTCGAGCGTGAATCATATAGTAGATATGATCAACATAACGATGTTCACCATTGAAAACTACTCCATCTCACGTGATGATCGGTCATGGTTTAGTTGATTTGGATCACGTAATCACTTAGAGGATTAGAGGGATGTCTATCTAAGTGGGAGTTCTTAAGTAATATGATTAAATTGAACTTAAATTTATCATGAACTTAGTCCTGGTAGTATTTTGCAAATCATGTTGTAGATCAATAGCTCGCGTTGTTGCTTCCCTGTGTTTATTTTGATATGTTCCTAGAGAAAATTGTGTTCAAAAATGTTAGTAGCAATGTTGCGGATTTGATCCGTGATGTGAGGTTAAATCCTCATTGCTGCACAGAAGAATTATGTCCTTAATGCACCGCTAGGTGACGGACCTATTGCAGGAGCAAATGCAGACGTTATGAACGTTTGGCTAGCTCAATATGATGACTACTTGATAGTTTAAGTGCACCATGCTTAACGGCTTAGAATCGGGACTTCAAAGACGTTTTGAATGTCATGGACCATATGAGATGTTCCAGGAGTTGAAGCTAATATTTCAAGCAAATACCCGAGTTGAGAGATATGAAGTCTCCAACAAGTTCTATTAGCTAAAAGATGGAGGAGAATCGCTCAACTAGTGAGCATGTGCTCAGATTGTCTGAGTACTACAATCGCTTGAATCAAGTGGGAGTTAATCTTCCAGATAAGATAGTGATTGACAGAATTCTCTAGTCACCATCACCAAGTTAGTAGAACTTCGTGATGAACTATAGTATGCAAGGGATGACGAAAACGAATCCCGAGCTTTTCATGATGATGAAATCGATGAAGGTAGAAATCAAGAAAGAGCATCAAGTATTGACAAAATCACTAGTTTCAATAAAAGGGCAAAGGGAAGAAGGGGAACTTCAAGAAGAACGGCAAGCAAGTTGCTGCTCAAGTGAAGAAGCCCAAGTCTGGTCCTAAGCCTGAGACTAAGTGCTTCTACTGCAAAGGGACTGATCACTGGAAGCGGAGCTGCCCCAAGTATTTGGCGGATAAGAAGGATGGCAAAGTGAACAAAAGTATATTTGATATACATATTATTGATGTGTGCCTTACTAGTGTTTATAGTAGCCCCTAAGTATTTGATACTTGTTCGGTTGCTAAGATTAGTAACTCGAAACAGGAGTTACAGAATAAACAGAGACTAGTTGAAGGGAAAGTGATGATGAGTGTTGGAAGTAGTTCCAAGATTGATATGATCATCGTCACACACTCCCTATACTTTCGGGATTAGTGTTGAACCTAAATAAGTGTTATTTGGTGTTCGCGTTGAGCATGAATATGATTTGATCATGTTTATTGTAATACGATTATTCATTTAAGTAAGAGAATAAATTGTTGTTCTGTTTACATGAATAGAACCTTATATGGTTACACACCCAATGAAAATAGTTTGTTGGATCTCGATCGTAGTGATACACATAATCATAATATTGAAACCAAAAGATGCAAAGTTAATAATGATAAGTGCAACTTGTTTGTAGCACTGCCATTTAGGTCATATTGGTGTAAAGCGCATGAAGAAACTCCATACTGATGGAATTTTGGAATCACTTGATTATGAATCACTTGATGCTTGCGAACTGTGCCTTTTTGGGCAAGATGACTAAAACTCCGTTCTCCGGAACAATGGAACGAGCTACTGACTTATTGGAAATAATACATACCGATGTATGCAATCCAATGAGTGCTGATGCTCGTGGCAAGCATCGTTGTTTTCTGACCTTCACAAGATGATTTGAGCAGATATGGGTATATCTACTTGATGAAACATAAGTCTGAAATAGTTGAAAGGTTCAAAGAATTTCAGAGTGAAGTGGAAAAATCATCGTAACAAGAAAATAAAGTTTCTGCGATCTGATCGCGGAGACAAATATTTGAGTTACGAGTTTGGTCTTCAATTAAAACAATGTGGAATAGTTTCACAGCTCACGCCACCTGGAACACCACATCGTTATGGTGTGTCCGAACGTCGTAACCGCACTTTATTTGATATGGTGCGATCTATGATATCTCTTTACCACTATCGTTTTGGGGTTATGCATTAGAGACAGCTGCATTCACGTTTTAAAATAGGGCACCATCAAAATCCGTTGAGACGACGCCTTATGAACTGTGGTTTAGCAAGAAACCAAAGTTGTCGTTTCTTAAATTTGGGGTTGCGATGCTTATATGAAAAAGTTTCATCCTGATAAGCTCAAACTCAAATCGGAGAAGTGCGTCTTCATAGGATATCCAAAGGAAACTATTGGATACACCTTCTATCACAGATCCGAAAGGCAAGACTTTTTGTTGCTAAATTCGGAAACTTTCTGGAGAAGGAGTTTCTCTCGAAAGAAGTGAGTGGGAGGAAAGTAGAACTTGACGAGGTAACTGTACCTGCTCCCTTACTGGAAAGTAGTTCATCACAGAAAACTGTTTCAGTGACATCTACACCAGTCAGTGAGGAAGCCAATGATAATGATCATGAAACTTCAGATCAAGATACTACTGAACTTCGTAGATCAACCAGAGTAAGATCCGCACCAGAGTGGTACGGTAATCCTGTTCTGGAGGTCATGCTACTAGATCATGATGAACCTACGAACTATGAAGAAGCGATGGTGAGCCCAGATTCCGCAAAGTGGCTAGAAGCCATGAAATCTGAGATGGGATCCATGTATGAGAACAAAGTATGGACTTTGGTTGACTTGCCCGATGATCGGCAAGCAATTGAGAATAAATGGATTTTTAAGAAGAAGACTGACGCTGATGGTAATGTTACTGTTTACAAAGCTCGACTTGTCGCAAAAGGTTTTCGGCAAGTTCAAGGAATTGACTACGATGAGACCTTCTCACCCGTAGCGATGCTTAAGTCCGTCCGAATCATGTTAGCAATTGCCGCATTTTATGATTATGAAATTTGGCAAATGGATGTCAAAACTGCATTCCTGAATGGATTTCTGGAAGAAGAGTTGTATATGATGCAACCAGAAGGTTTTGTCGATCCAAAGGGAGCTAACAAAGTGTGCAAGCTCCAGCGATCCATTTATGGACTGGTGCAAGCCTCTCGGAGTTGGAATAAACGTTTTGATAGTGTGATCAAAGCATTTGGTTTTATACAGACTTTCGGAGAAGCCTGTATTTACAAGAAAGTGAGTGGGAGCTCTGTAGCATTTCTGATATTATATGTGGATGACATATTACTGATTGGAATATAGAATTTCTGGATAGCATAAAGGGATACTTGAATAAAAGTTTTTCAATGAAAGACCTCGGTGAAGCTGCTTACATATTAGGCATTAAGATCTATAGAGATAGATCAAGACGCTTAATTGGACTTTCACAAAGCACATACCTTGACAAAATTTTGAAGAAGTTCAAAATGGATCAAGCGAAGAAAGGGTTCTTGCCTGTGTTACAAGGTGTGAAATTGAGTAAGACTCAATGCCCGACCACTGCAGAAGATAGAGAGAATATGAAAGATGTTCCCTATGCATCAGCCATAGGCTCTATCATGTATGCAATGCTGTGTACCAGACCTGATGTGTGCCTTGCTATAAGTTTAGCAGGGAGGTACCAAAGTAATCCAGGAATGGATCACTGGACAGCGGTCAAGAACATCCTGAAATACCTGAAAAGGACTAAGGATATGTTTCTCGTATATGGAAGTGACAAAGAGCTCATCGTAAAAGGTTACGTTGATGCAAGCTTTGACACTGATCCGGACGATTCTAAATCGCAAACCGGATATGTGTTTACATTAAAAGGTGGAGCTGTCAATTGGTGCAGTTCTAAACAAAGCGTCGTAGCGGGATCTACATGTGAAGCGGAATACATAGCTGCTTCGGAAGCAGCAAATGAAGGAGTCTGGATGAAGGAGTTCATATCCGATCTAGGTGTCATACCTAGTGCATCGGGTCCAATGAAAATCTTTTGTGACAATACTGGTGCAATTGCCTTGGCAAAGGAATCCAGATTTCACAAAAGGACCAAACACATCAAGAGACGCTTCAACTCCATCCGGGATCTAGTCCAGGTGGGAGACATAGAGATTTGCAAGATACATACGGATCTGAATGTTGCAGACCCGTTGACTAAGCCTCTTCCACGAGAAAAACATGATCAGCACCAAAGCTCCATGGGTGTTAGATTCATTACAGTGTAATCTAGATTATTGACTCTAGTGCAAGTGGGAGACTGAAGGAAATATGCCCTAGAGGCAATAATAAAGTTATTATTTATTTCCTTATAATCATGATAAATGTTTATTATTCATGCTAGAATTGTATTTACCGGAAACATAATACATGTGTGAATACATAGACAAACAAAGTGTCACTAGTATGCCTCTACTTGACTAGCTCATTAATCAAAGATGGTTATGTTTCCTAACCATGAACAATGAGTTGTTATTTGATTAACGAGGTCACATCATTAGTAGAATGATCTGATTGACATGACCCATTCCATTAGCTTAGCACCCGATCGTTTAGTATGTTGCTATTGCTTTCTTCATGACTTATACATGTTCCTATGACTATGAGATTATGCAACTCCCGTTTACCGGAGGAACACTTTGGGTACTACCAAACGTCACAACGTAACTGGGTGATTATAAAGGAGTACTACAGGTGTCTCCAATGGTCGATGTTGGGTTGGCGTATTTCAAGATTAGGATTTGTCACTCCGATTGTCGGAGAGGTATCTCTGGGCCCTCTCAGTAATACACATCACATAAGCCTTGCAAGCATTACAACTAATATGTTAGTTGTGAGATGATGTATTACGGAACGAGTAAAGAGACTTGCCGGTAACGAGATTGAACTAGGTATTGGATACCGACGATCGAATCTCGGGCAAGTAACATACCGATGACAAAGGGAACAACGTATGTTGTTATGCGGTCTGACCGATAAAGATCTTCGTAGAATATGTAGGAGCCAATATGGGCATCCAGGTCCCGCTATTGGTTATTGACCAGAGACGTGTCTCGGTCATGTCTACATTGTTCTCTAACCCGTAGGGTCCGCACGCTTAAGGTTACGATGACAGTTATATTATGAGTTTATTCATTTTGATGTACCGAAGGTTGTTCGGAGTCCCGGATGTGATCACGGACATGACGAGGAGTCTCGAAATGGTCGAGACATAAAGATTGATATATTGGAAGTCTATGTTTGGACATCGGAAGTGTTCCGGGTGAAATCGGGATTTTACCGGGTTACCGGGAGGTTACCGGAACCCCCCGGGAGCCATATGGGCCATCATGGGCCTTAGTGGAAAGGAGAAAGGGGCAGCCCAAGGGGGCTGCGCGCCTCCCCCCTTCCCCTAGTCCTATTAGGACTAGGAGAGGTGGCCGGCCACCCCTCTCCCTCTTTCCCCCTTGGGAATCCTAGTTGGAATAGGATTGGGGGGGGGGAGTCCTACTCCCGGTAGGAGTAGGACTCCTCCTGCGCCTCTCCCTCTTGGCCGGCGCCCCCTTCCCCCTTGGCTCCTTTATATACGGAGGCAGGGGCACCTCTAAACACACAAGTTGACACAAGTTGATCCACGTGATCGATTCCTTAGCCGTGTGCGGTGCCCCCTGCCACCATATTCCTCGATAATACTGTAGCGGAGTTTAGGCGAAGCCCTGCTGCTGTAGTTCATCAAGATCGTCACCACGCCGTCGTGCTGACGAAACTCTTCCCCGACACTTTGCTGGATCGGAGTCCGGGGATCGTCATCGAGCTGAACGTGTGCTCGAACTCGGAGGTGCCGTAGTTTCGGTGCTTGATCGGTTGGATCGTGAAGACGTACGACTACTTCCTCTACGTCGTGTCATCGCTTCCGCAGTCGGTCTGCGTTGGGTACGTAGACAACACTCTCCTCTCGTTGCTATGCATCACATGATCCTGTGTGCGCGTAGGAAAATTTTTGAAATTACTACGAAACCCAACAGGGCCGCCATACAATCAGAGGAGGAGGTGGTGGAGGAGGATGAGGACGAAGAAGAAGAAGATGATCCGGATGGATTTGGCGGCGATACGAAGAAGAAGGGTAGAGGAGAAAGCTTCAACATGAGGGAGGATGAGTTGTTGTGTGATGCATGGTTGGCCACTAGCCTCAGTCCGATCCATGGCACGGAGCAAAAGGGCTCAACTTTTTGGGCCAACATTCACAAAATGGTTCCATGAACACAAGCATTTAGCGCCCTACTCCGATGCGGTCATCAGCAACTGTAACCCAAAGTCCCTCAACCATCGATGGTACACCATCCAAGAGGCCGCATCGAAGTATTGTGGCCACTTGGCACATCTCATCACACGGTGTCCTAGTGGTGTCCGAATCACCGAGCAAGTAAGTTATTATCACTTGCCAGAAATGCATAGTTGTGTTGATCAAATTGTAGCCCGATATGCTTTTGTTGATCATTGGCCGGATATGAATAGTTTAGGCACCGGATATGCATAGTTTGTTGATCATTGGCTGGATATGCATAGTTTTATTGATCACTAGCCGGACATGCGTAGTTTTGTTGATCACTAGCCGGATATGTAGCTGGATATACATAGTTTTGTTGATCGTTGGCTGTTCTTTTAGCCTTCTCATGCATGTACTGTGTTCAAGAAGTTGGAGAAGAAAAACTTCACTGTCATGCATTGCTAGTTGAAGTTGAATGGTTAACCGAAGTGGAACCTATTCATAGCCAAGACCGCCGCCCAAGCCAAAGAGGAAGAAACCGGTGATCCAACCGACCCAGCGAAAGAACCACCTAAGAAGGTTAGAAGAGGGCTTCAGGGAAAGAAGTGGGAGGAGGAGAGAGCGAAGCGAGAAGGTGCGGCAGTCAAGATGGCGAGAGGTTTGATGACATCTTGTCCAAGAAGGAGGAGGCATTCGTCAAGCGCTCAGACATCACGGAGGAAAAAAGGCGGAGAGGTTCAAACTGTTGATGCAGTCGGCCAAGAAGAAGCTAGAGCTCGGAGAGAAGAGGACCTTGATCAAAGAGAAGAAGGCCATGCTCGAGGAGAAGAAGGTGGGGCTCGAAGAAAAGAAGGTGAAGATCGCAGCCAATGCAAAGGACGCCAAGATGTTGTCCTTGAAGGTGGAGTCTTTGAATGCCGATGCAAGAATGATCATGCAAGCCGTCCACTACAAGATGTTGCAGCAGCGAAAAGATGAGCTGGAGGCGGCGGAGCATGAGGCGGAGACGGAGCCTGCATACGCGGCGGTGATGGCACCTTGAGCATGGAGGAGGCTCGAATTGCCCGTCCAGCAGGGCAATAAATCTCAATTTTCTGACTGAAATTCCTTTGTGATCGGGATCGGGCATGTAAAAAGCTTACACATACTTGACTCTTTTTTGTTGTGATCGGGCATGTGATCCGACGCTGCTGTGATCCGGCGCGCGCTATGGATCGGACGGGATTTGAATTTCAAATGGGCCCTTTACTGGCAGACATATACTTAATAGTATTAGATGGTCAGCTCCCGCATCCGTGTCGCGAACTGGTCACCCTGTCTGCGGACGGATACTGAAGCAAATTTACGGGTCGGCGTTGGAGATTCCCTAAACTCTACTGATAAAAGTTGTACTGATAACTAGCAGTTTCTTCTGTGTCGTCCAACATATTACTTTCACGATGTTCCTGGTCTGTAAGCATGGAGTTTTATTCCTGTTATATGATGGGTCGTGGCCTTTTCCTTGTGATTTGCCTGATCATATCTGAACCTTGTTTCATTTCTATGGAAATGGAGCTTTGTTTCAATAGAGGTGTGAAGTGTGATGCACCGTTAAAAACATTACTAGCACTATGGAAGTGATTGCATCGGTGTGCATTGGCCAAGGTCATCATAACTAGGACTAAGAGCATTTTCAATAGATGACGTAGATGTATATGTAACTGAATTTTACATCATTGAGGCTCAAAATCCAGGCTCCAACAGGGGATGCTACGAAACGAAGTCAGGAGCGTGTGGGATATCCCAGCTGAGGACAAGTTCAGTTTCACAGGGGAAGATTGGCGAGCGAATATATCGCCAGGCCCCCGCGTCGCTCGCACAGGGCGGCTCGGGCGGCGCCTCCTTCCGTGGCAGCCGTGGCCAGCCCAGCCTCCTCGTCTCCTCGCCATCGTCGGCGTTAGCCACCGGGGCAAAGCTCGTCTGGTGCCGGCGGCGGCGGGACAGCGTCCGCGCTCATAGTTTTCTTCAAATCCCGTGGTACCTTCGCTAGATCTATCCGTGGTGGCTGCTCTGACGACGGTGCAACTGCTCGCGGCCTTCACAGCTGCTACTCCTCGACTGTTCGGTGGCATGCTGCTTCGCGGCGATGGCTTGTTGGTGAGGGTCCGCCAGCGCGGCGACCATGGATCCACATGGATTTGGTCATGTGCACCGGCTGCCTTGGCCTCGTGTTGACCGGCATGGCAACACTGGGACACGTCGGTGGTGCCTCGGGCTGGCTCCTTGCTGGCCTGTGCTCGTGGCGGCAACCTGGATCTGATGGGCATGGCGGCAGGCGACGCGTCCGCACGCTGGGACGTGTGGACTTGGTCCAGCCGATGCGTGCATCCTCCGGCGTCGCTTGGGCCAGGCCTTGCTAGATGACTGCTCGGTCTTCCATCGTCTATGTGCAGTATCTTGGACGGTAACGGTGATCTAGATCTTGTTCGGCCTAGAGATGGTGGCTGCAAACTGTGATGGTGCAGCGACCTCTTGTGGCTCCATGACGGCAGTGTACATCGAAAGATCTTCGGGAGTTCATCTTTTCAGATCCGATGGTCACTTCGGCGATGAGGTTCAAACTATGAACGTCGGCTTGACGCGGAGGAATGGGTGTGCAGCGGCGCAGTAGCTGCTGGGGTCGTGGAAAAGTGGTGACGACAACACATTTGTGACATCGATGGTGGTGCTTCTTAAGTACCCGGTATCGAGCTCCGGGGTGAAAGCCCAGATTTGAATTCTGGCAATGGCGATGGTTATACATCGTTACCTTGTTGAAGGCATTGCTCGGATATGCTCGGACAATTTTTTCAGGGTGAAAACCTAGATTCCGGCGTTGACTGCTGGATCCAGTGACGACAGCGTTTCAGCGTTGCTCCCTTCATGAAGGCGTTGCTGTTGAAGAATCACGATGTTCATATGGTGTCTTGAGACGGTTGGTGTGGATATGGTCTTTTCTATAGTTTGCCGATCACGGAACTGATCACTTTATTTTTTTTTCTTTCTTTTTCTCGCCCATGCATAGTTTTGGTCTTATATGACTTTGTTATTTGCTGGCATGTTTTTTGTGTGGATTAGTGTTAACTGTGTGCATCCTAACTGTGCAGAGGCCAGGTGTGTGCTCATCATTTTAAGCTAATAAAATCCACCCTTTTTCGAAAATAGAGGAAGATTGGCTTCAGAACTTGTTGGGACCATGCACTCAGTCTATGCGTACAAGAAATCAAGAATATTACTACTCTTGTGGAAGATGCTGGTTCCTCAGAGATGATTGCGTCCACGGGTCGGGTAAAGATTCAGTAAGCAGATCGGTTGCCTTTCTCAAGCAATTTGAACTGGACCTAATCAGCTGTGATATACTCTCGCCAATCTGAAAAAGCTTATCTCTCAAATGAATGTATCTTGATGCTAGATACATCCATAGGAGGGATAAGCTTTATCCGACGGAGGGAATAGATGATCCGAGGAGACGGGAAGGAATAACACAGATCCCAAAAGATCCCAAAAGATCCGGAAAGTGAATGGTGGCAGGGCTAGCAGTCAGTGATTCCACTTCAGATAGTGCGACGCTCATTCCCATTGGGGGCAACAGCACAGGTGCGTGGGTTCCCCCACCTGAAGGTGTAGTGAAACTGAATATCGATGCCAGCTTCCTACTGGATACGGGTCAATGCTGGGGTGGGGCGATTGCCAGAAAGCATAATGGGCAGGCGGTCTTCTCCAGGAGCAAAAAACTGGCTTCTTGTATGCATGTGGAGGAGGCCGAAGCAGCTGCGGTTAAGATGGGGCTGGAGTTCCTGGCGTCTTTGTTTACGAGACATGTCATGCTAGAGGTGGACTGTGCAAACCTTGCGAAAGATCTGTTACCAGAGACCAGATCGAGACCGGCCTGGTTCCACCATATCTGCGACATTAAAATGGCAATGCATTCCTTCTCCAAAGTCCAAGTGAGTTGTGTTGGTAGAAAAGGCAATAATGTGAAAGTTTATTAGCCCTCGAAGAAAAGTAATCTCGCATGCCCCTTGGGAGGAGGTACGGAGGACTTAACCATCGCTCGCCCTGATCCGGACAACACAAAGGATATCGATCAAGGATAAATTATGCTCCAACTTCCCTGCTATGCCACAACCGACACTTAGGTCTAAATCACAAACCTTAACACTGATATTTTTACTAATTAATGTTTATCGTAAACTTTCATATTATAACTTCAATGTCGTTGATCATACGCATCGTATTCAGTGATCTACATGAATTTTTTTTATTATACCACTCTTGTATACCTATCATTTTTGAACTAAACATATAACTAATGCAAATTACCACTACCTATTCAACTCTCAAAAATATATAAGTAAAGCATTAGGGTTCTATAAAATATAAGTACCGCCGTGCTCTAAATATATAAGTGAAGCACGTGAGCAAATCGCCTTAACTCAAAAGATTTAAGTGAAGCATAATGACCATTCTAATAAATTGAGATAAATGTGTGTCAATCACTATTGGTGTGATCAGGATACAATGATCATTCTAATAAAGTAAGACATTTTTTGTTTGCAGATGATAGTCTGTTTTTTCTAAAGGCTAATGTACAAGGGGCGAATGAGGTGGTGGAGGCCCTTTGCATTGCCATGCATCTGGACAAAGAGTAAATTTGGACAAATGTTATGTGTTCTTTAGCAAGGGGTGCTCAAATGATTTTCGACAGGAGGTAAAGAATGCCCTAAATGTTCAGGTGGAGGCTTTGTCTGATAGATATTTAGGCATACCTACCGAGGTTGGGAGATCTAAGAATGGGGGTTCAAAATACCTCAAGGATAGAGTCTATAAAATGGTTCAAGGATGAATTGAACTAATTTTATCTATGGGAGGGAAAGAAGTTTTGATCAAATCAGTGGCACATGCCCTACCAGTATATGCTATGGGATATTTTAAGCTTCCCGGGGCTTATGTGAGCACATTGATGCAATGGTAAGAAAATTCTGGTGGGAATCAAAACTGGAGAAAAGGAGTTGCTCGGGTAGCTTGGGATGACATGACCCAACCCAAATATATGGGGGGCATGGGCTTCAGAAAGATGGAGCAATGCTTGGCCAATAGGCCAAGAGGGCGGCTCGTTCAACATCCCAACTCATTAAGTGCACAAATATTGAAGGCAATTTATTATCCAAATGGAGATTTCCTTTCAGCTCAATTGGGATCTAAACCGTCACAGATCTGGATGTCTATTCATGAAGGGAGAGATGTTCTGAAGCAAGGACATATAAGAAGAATTGGTGGTGGAAGAACTACTCACATATGGAACAATCAGTGGCTGCCTAGGGAAACTACAGTGAGACTGGTTGCACCTCAGCAACAAAACAAACTGGAGATGGATTTTGAATTAACTGAGCACACAAATAGAACGTGGAACCATGACCTATTGAACTTGCATCTTTTGCCCATGGACGTTGATGTGGTATGGTGTGTTCCGCTGCCATCAACGAACATGGATGATTTTTGGGTCTGGAGCCGGGAAAGATCGGGTGAATTCACTGCACGGTCTGCCTATCGGTTGCTCGTCCATACCCAAAACAGAGGAGATGCCTGGTTGGAAGGGAAGGCAGGTATGTATAATTCAAAAATTGAAGAGTAAGCTTGGAAAAATATTTGGAAGTATAACCTTCTAGCAAAGGTTAAGGTATTTGCATGGAGGCTTTCACACCAAAGTGTGCCTACAACTGATGTGGCCAATCATTGAAACAAGTCAGTAACAAGTGGTTGTACTATATGCGGCTGGTCACAAGACTCGTGGCGTCACTCCCTCCTAGAGTGCAGGATGGCACGTTATGAAAATTTATATGACAGAATCTATGATTGTAAGGAGTCAAATGCTAAGTGCCGGATGTTTGAGCTACAAGATATGCTAACGGAGGAGTACGTTAAATCTATCGTTACTCTATGGTCGATCTAGAAGGCTCGAAGGGATGTTATCTATGAGGGCATATATCAAAGCCCATTTGATACTAACGGATTCATCACACGTTTTCTGGAGGATTTGGAATCCACTGAGGAGAAGGAGCACCAAGGATCAGCAAGGGTAGGAATAGCTCGAGCTTGTTCCATCCCGCCGCCTCAAGGTGCAGTCAAGGTTAATGTCGATGGTGCTTTAGCACATGCTACTCGATGTTGTGCTGCGGGAGCTATTGCAAGATCAGTGGAAGGAACTTTTCTAGGGGCATTTTGATGGCACACTAGACCAAGCACGTGTAGGAGCAACAGCTTGCAGAGAAGGCTTATGTTTATTGCAAGATAATCAGGCTAATTATGCGGTTGTGTCATCGGTGTTCGGGAGATCCAGGAAGGAAGTCGTGCTCTTAACGCTCCAATCATCAGGGAGATCAGAAGCTTGATGCCCACTATTGGCAATGTTTGATTCTGTCATGAACGACGTGAGTCTAATGTAGATGCTCATAGTATTCCTAGGAACTCTCTTGCGTTTGCACCAGGACACTATCTCTGGTTGCTCGAGCCCGCCCCCCGGTGTGGCTATGTAACTCTTAATATCAATTAATAAAGCTCGGGTGGTGTTCGCGATAAAAAGACTGTTTTCTGTTTAAGTTTCGTACCTTTTTTATTCCTACTGTTTCTATTCTTATTTACAGTTTTTCTTTAAAATTTTCATCAGTTTTTCTTGTGTTATTTATTTGCTTAATTTCATTTTGAGTTTTTTATTTTCTTCTTTTTCTTTTTCCAAATACATGTCAACTTTTTAAATACAAGTTGTACATTTTTGTATGGCCATTTTTGACACATTGAACATTTTTCAAATACATATTTGAAAAATGTCTTGAATAAATTTTAAATATTTTCAAATACACATTGAAATGTGTTTGAATGGTACAATGTTTTTCCAAAAAATATGGAAACAATGTGTATTTTTTTAATGTCTCAAACCTATATTTCAGAAAGTGTGAACAAGTTTTAAAATTTTCAAGTGCATTTTTTTGAATGGTCCGAAACATTTTCAGAAATTGCGTGTACCTTTTCTTTAACATTGTGTGAGCCTATTTAAAAATTTCATGAACATTTTCTGAAATGTGTTAACATTTTAAACAATGTCAGGCACATTTTTGAATGGCACGTAACATTTTTCTTAAATAACACGAACATTTCTTAACATTTTTAAAAACTAGACGATATCCCGCGCGTTGCTGCGGGAGATGGTTAGCTATACATGAGCGACATTAATTCAGTATGTATCAAGGAGACATGATACTTGTATCTAAAATGAAGGAGGTATGATACTTGGATCAATAATATGGTTGGGATAGATGAATGCTCAAATAGATCTGAAACTCTCTTGCTAATTAAAATGATTAGACCCTAAAATATACTGAAAGATTTGGTGATTACTTCAACTTCTAAGTGTAAAACACGAACGATGTAAATGCAAACGTAAGGCCAATTATGTGTTGTTGCGGTTTTTGGGTATAAATATTTCCAATATACCAAGTACCAATAGTCATTAAATCTGTTCATTTTCACTGGCAGGTGGGAGGGAAAGGCCATGTCACTCTAGGTATGGCACATTGTTTGATTCGTTTGGATCAAGCGCCCCTCGCGTCGCCCCTAGGGCGACTCGGGGGAGTCTAGGGTTTTCCCCCGCCACCAACCCCCCCCCCCACCCCCCATCCCCCTCGCCGCCACCGGAGACGACCGTCGGGAAAGCCCGCGCGGGCGCCGG
>NC_041380.1:574156738-574165907 GCF_002162155.2 Triticum dicoccoides
GGCCGTGAGGACGGCGAGCCGCAGGTGGTGGTCGAGCGCGGCGCGGAGCTTCCCGTGCCAGATCTGGAGGTATTGCCCCCCTCCCTTCCATGCATCCCTTCCCAGTCCCCGGTTCGGCTTTGGATCTTGTCGTATCCGCCTCCGGTGTGTTCTAGTGGAGCAGATTGGTGTCCGAGGGAAACCTTGGCCGCCTTGGCTGGCCGGCAGCGGCGATGCCGCCTTTTGGCGCCGCTTTCCTCCTTGGGGGCGCTGCTGAGGACACCATCTCTCCACTCCGACCCATGTCCGGGTGAAAGCCCAAGATCCGATGCGGATCGAGCTTCGGCGGCGCCCCATGCACCGTAACCTTACTGGAGGCAGCGCCAAGGACATTGGGATCGGATGGGAGGGTCTACAGGTGAGGGGTGGGGGTGTGTTGCCTCCCTTTCGGTGGAGCGGTGTTTCTTTCTACATATTCTTGGTAGCGGCTCTTGGCGGCATGGAGCAGCGGAGGCTTGGCGTCAGATGTGTGGTGACGGACACGCGCAGGAGGTCAACGCTGTCTGGCGTCGTAGTGGCGTCGGCGGCAGCGAGACCGGGCAAGGCCGATGCAGCAGTACAGCTCTGAAGATGGATAGGTGGCAGGTGGCTGTGGCGGCCTCATACCCGGCAGGCGTCCTGGTTGAGGAGCACGCCAGATTGGTGGGTGCCCATACCCAGCAGGCGTCCTGGTTGGGACCTCAGGTCTTAGATGTTAGGTTTGGCTGCGAGGTCTGTTTGGTATTAGGCCCAGACCATCACCTCCCCTTCATCACCTAGATAAGAGTAGCGACAGAGGTTGCTGAGATGGTGGCTTTGGTCTTTGTAAGGTCTTGTGTTAATAATTAATAAATTGACCGTATGCATCGTCCAGATGCAGAGGCCGGGGGTATTCCTCCTTTTATAAAAAAAAGATATGACACATTGTTTGATGCAGGTTAATTCGACCTCACAACATGTTTACATACACACAATGATGTCAGCCTCTTCTTTAGTATATGGAACTTCATATAAAAAAAAGGTAGCAGGACATATGAATATGCAAGCCGGCAAAATGGTACTGTATAATCTACATAATCACGATAAAAACTTGTCCAAAAAACGTAGCATGAAATATGACTATCAAAGCCAGCAAAATGGTTCTGTATAATCACATAATCACGATAAAAACATCTCGTTTACATATTATAAGTACTTGTTAACAAAAGTAGTAAGTTTGCTAATTCATTTAAGGGCAATAGACCTGATATGAAATCTCTTCACTGCAGCTGCATGAAACAAAAATGCAAAATTGTTAGTTAATATTTGCCCGCAGAAAAATTTAATGAATTTTTTTCATTGCCAACCCATATAGGAGCTTCAGAAAAGATGCAGTGGGATTGTGAGAAGCTAACTGTTCTTGCTCTACTGCATACCCGTGTAGTTGCTTCAGAAAAGACACATAGTGGGAAGCTATCAGCTCTTGTTCAAGTATCAGCGGAAAGCAAAATTAAACACGTGAAGGGCAGGAACTTCTGAACAATGACAAACCGATGACCCGTATGAGAGGCTCAGTAGCAGCATGTACAGAAGCACCCCAAAAAAAATTCATTCCCAGTTTTCAGAGCTGATGTGTAAATGTACTGAACTGGTCACCTACAAAATCTTATATACTCCACACATTTAGATACACCCAAAAAGACCAAGAGGAACTTCGTTAGCAGAAAAAAGTAAGGATAATAGATGGCAGCACCAGGCGCCTAACTGGTGGTTTCCCTCTGCCTTCAGCATGGTCTGTGGACGCAAGACCAAAGGAGCCTTTTGATGGCAGACTAAGTAGCAGAACTTGCAGCAGCGGCAAGGCTAGAGGCCAAGATGAATCTGAGATAGGGATTTGGTCAGGAGTGCGCAAGTGTGGGAAAGCAAAGTGGAGGCATGTCTTTATATGAATAGGAGTCACGATCATGGACTGCTACAGCCCAATCAATCTGCCTTTTGCAGAGAAGAGGCTTCGTAGAGCCCAGCCGCAGGAAATCCAGTCCGAGGGTCTTGAAAAAAATAGGAAAAGGAAAATATTTTGAAAAGGCTGATGTGGCACAATGATGAGATGTATAGTCTGCATGGCAAGAGAAATAGGATAGTGGGGATCAACTATTTAGGTATCATAGATATCTCGAACATTTTTTTAGAAACACGTGTACATATTTTTAATGTCACCAACATTCTTTTGGATGGCACGAACATTTTTTTTAAGTGTGCGAACATTTTTTTACATTGCATTAACATTTTTTTTCAAATTGACAGTGAATCTTTAAAAAAATATAGATGAATTAAACTTTCTATTATATGTATTTAGAATATTTCTAAATAAAAGTATAGAGTTAGCGTATGGCCTTACTTGTGTGTCTGATGTATGTGTGCGTGCGTGGTTATTGGCCTGGCCCATTTACGAAGCATTTGAGGCGAGCGAACAGGGGAGACAAGCCCGTCCCTAAAAACCATACTACTATGATTATACATATGTATTTAGACAATTGATTTTTTTGAAAAAGATATTGGGTATGGGTCGCATGCCCTTGAATTAGTCTAGCCCAAAAAACCAAGTATTGTTTTCCAGCATGACTTTACACCACCAACAAATGTGAGAAGGTTCTAATTTATTCTATCTCCAGAATTCATGATTGACTTTACAACACTAACACTTACAAGGGAGAGGGCCGGACATTATACTCCAACAAAAAACATTTGCCAAGCTAGAACTTCATGAAAACTATGTGATAAAGCTATGTACCTAGGGTAGGGTCATGGGTCTGTCCTAACTGCCCTACCCAAGGACATCTCTAGAAGAAATCACCTTTCAATTGACTTGGAGGTGTTCCACTCGACAGACTCGAAGACATTCGACCGAGAAGCAATCACTCGACCAAGATCCAACCACTCGACGGCCAGGAGACCTAAAGTCACTCCGTACGCTAACGGTCGGTCATTAAGTAGCTTTTATGGTCATCATAGCATTTTATTACTAGCGTTACCAGTAACGCCCTGCCTTAATATACATTGAACCCTTTGTAACGTGGGCTGGTCGGGGTCCTGGCGCACCCTATATAAGCCACCCCCCTCCTCCGAGACAAGGGTTCGCACCCCTGTAATTCATACTCTCATAATCCAGTCGACCGCCTCCGGGCTCCGAGACGTAGGGCTATTACTTCCTCCGAGAAGGGTCTGAACTCGTAAACCTTGCGTTCTTACAACTTCTCCACAGCTAAGATCTTGCCTCTCCATACTTACCCCCCTACACTACTGTCAGACTTGGAACCACGAAAGTTGGCGCCCACCGTGGGGCCGGTGTTTTAGCGTTTGTTGGAGGAGTTGCGACCTTTTCTGACCCGAATCATCATGGTTTTCGGCGGAGTTTTGGTGGAGGGCCGCGAGATCCGTCTCGGTGCGCTCACGTTCATCGTCGACGACTCTGCTTGGCTCCAGGAGGCTCCGCTCGACGTGGACGCACTCCCTGTTCGCGGGGCAACGCACTTTAGCGCGTGCGTCCGCGGTGTTCTCCTGCGGCAACCGTCGACCCCCTACCGGTCGGCTCCTGTCTTGTCCTCCCTCCCGGTCTCCCGCCGGCGCAAGCGCTCCGGTCGGTCGAGACTTCAACGGTGGGTGAGACACGCGGTGGCATGTCAGTCGGCCACCCCTCAAGTCGCGGCGATCGAGCCCGATGAATCCCTCTACGGCATGTTCGACCTGTCGACTGGCTCCGCAGAGACCGCATCCGAGTGCGACAGCAGCGATCCGGCGGCGGAGGTTCTGATGGTCGATGGACCGCCCAGTCATCCCGGTTTTCCCCGCACCGACGGAGGCGCGGGTGGAGGCGACCCGTCGTGTCTCCATGAGGAGTATCTTCCCGAGCCTCTCACGTCGCTGCAGAGAGAAGAACTTCGCCGCCGGAACGTGAATGCGCTGCACACTCCTATCGTTGGAGAAACCCCCGAGGCTCGCGCCTTGGAGGACGCGCGCCTGGCAAACTTGGCCGAGCGCACTCGACTGGAGAACCTCCAGCGAGCACTCGACGAGCATGCGCGACAACGGGTTCTCGAATCCAGTCGACGACAGCTCTTCCCGCCCCCGCAGGTATATCGAACTCCGATTCAGAATTTAGTAGCTGCGGCCCGTATAGCGGAGTCGATTCAGCCTTCCCAGTCGGAGGCTGGCAGAGGCTTGCTGCAGATCAGAGCGCTACTCCGGGCAGCAGGAGATTAGAACTCCGCTGTTTCTCAGTCGCGGAACATGATTCACAGCAGATCCGTTGCCACGGACACAGTCCAGTCGGCTCACAGCTCGAGATCGCCCCCGAGGCGTGAGGGACGTGGAGACCGGCGTGACCAGTATGGGAACCATGAGCAGTATGATCACCGAGTCAACCGTGACGGTCGACGTCGAGTGCCCACGCCTCCCCCGAGGAGCGGGTCGTATGTGCCTCGCCAGCAGGATGACCGACGCCCTCATAGTGGTGGGCGAAGGATTCCAGTCGACCCCAGAGAGCCAGGCTTTGACGCGTGATCCATTCTCGTCCAAGGTTTGGTCGATAGGAACAGGGCTCACCGAGAAGGTCACGACAAAGATGCACCTACCAGCAGCAGAGTACATGTTTCGGGGCCAGAGTGCTTTAGTAGAGCCATCAGGGCCATTGTGATTCCTCCCAACTTCAGGTTGGCGACTGGAGTCAGTAAGTTCACTGGCGAGTCCAAGCCTGATACTTGGCTTGAGGACTACCGAGTGGCTGTCCAGATTGGTGGCGGCAATGATGAAGTGGCCATGAAGCACCTGCCTCTCATGTTGGAGGGCTCGGCCAGAGCGTGGCTGAACCAGTTAGCACCTAGCAGCATTTACACTTGGGAAGATCTCTCCCGAGTGTTCATCACCACATTTGAAGGCACATGCAAGCGATCGGCAGGGCTGACAGAACTGCGGTCTTGCGTGTAGAAGCCGAATGAAACTTTGAGGGATTACATCCAGAGGTGGATCACGTTACATCACTCGGTGGAGAATGTGCCTGACCACCAAGCAGTTTGTGCCTTCAAGGAAGGCGTCAAGTACAGAGAACTGAATTTGAAATTCGGTCGAACCGGGGATATGTCCCTGAATCGGATGATGGAGATTGCCACCAAGTACGCTAATGGTGAAGATGAGGATCGACTCAGCAGTGGCAAGCTCAAGTCATTCGCCCAAGAAACCGAAGGAAAATCCAATCGGAAACAGAAGCAGAAAGCCGAGCTAGCGGCTCCCGGGGAAGCCTTGGCTTTAACCCAAGGAAAGTTTAAAGGGAAACCTAAAGGGCCTTGGAACCCCAAAAAGGTTAAAGACCAGGACGGAAATGATGTGTTGGACTTGCCATGTCTCGTCCACACAAAGAAAGATGAAGAGGGTAATTTCATTTACCCGAAACATACCACTCGACAGTGTCGACTCTTGATCCAGCAGTTCCAGGGCAAGCAGCCCAAAGGTAAGGAAAAGGAGTCGGACAAGGTCGAGGACAAAGAAGACAGTGACGACGGATACCCTCAGGTCAATTCCACTCTGATAATTTTTGCCGATGTTGAAAGCAAAAGTCGACTGAAAGTTATTAACCGAGAGGTGAATATGGTCGCTCCGGCGACACCTAGTTACCTGAAATGGTCTCAGACTGCCATAACATTCGACCAGTCCGACCACCCAACGCACATCGCCACCCCTGGGAGGCAAGCTTTGGTGCTCGACCCAGTTGTTGAAGGCACTCGACTGACCAAAGTCCTGATGGATGGTGGCAGCGGTTTGAACATATTGTATGCTGAGACGTTGAAAGGGAAGGGCATTCCGATGTCCAGACTCAGTGCCACCAACATGAGTTTCCATGGAGTCATTCCTGAGAAGAAGGCTGAATCACTCGACCAGATTGCTCTTGATGTGGTTTTCGATGATTCCAAAAATTACCGCAAAGAAAAATTGACATTTGAAGTTGTAGACTTCCAGAGTGCCTACCACGCTATTTTGGGGAGGCTGGCTTATGCACGCTTCATGGCCCGACCATGTTACGTGTACCTCAAATTAAAGATGCCTGGCCCCAAAGGTGTGATCACTATTACGGGCAATCGGAAGAAAGCGGAAGAATGTTTTCAGAAAGGTTCGAAGATCGCTGATGCTCAGATGGCAGTAGTGGAGTTGCAGGAATACTAGAAGATTGCAGACCCGAGTGATTTGTTGAGAGCCAAGAAGCCCGCTATAGAGTCAGCTTTTCAGTCGACTGGCGATACGAAGACAGCTCACATCCACCCGACCGACCCCAGCGCTGCTCCAACTCATATCTCGACAACACTCGACTCCAAATAGGAAGAAGCGCTCATCCAGTTCCTCCGTGAGAACTGGGACATTTTTGCATGGAAGCCCTCTGACATGCCGGGTGTTCCCAGGGAGCTGGCTGAGCACCGCCTAAGAGTCAACTCAAAAGTAAAACCTGTCAAGGAACATCTCCGACGGTCCGCCGTCCAGAAGAGAAAGGCCATCGGCGAAGAGGTGGCTCGGCTCTTAGCGGCGGAGTTCATCCGAGAAATCTACCACTCCGAGTGGCTCGCCAATGTTGTCATGGTCCCCAAGAAGGACAAGTCACTTCGCATGTGCATTGACTTTAAACATATCAACCGGGCCTGCCCGAAAGATCATTTTCCTTTCCCCCGCATCAACCAGATAGTCAACTCGACTGCGGGATGTGAGCGACTGTCTTTTTTAGACACCTATTCCGGGTACCATCAGATCCGTCTGTATGGGCCTGACGAAATCAAAACAGCTTTCATCACTCCATTCGGGTGCTTCTGTTATGTTACCATGCCATTCGGCCTCAAGAATGCCGGAGCCACATTCATGAGGATGATTCAGAAGTGTTTGCTCACCCAAATCAGTCGGAATGTGGAGGCGTACATGGATGATATTGTGGTCAAGTCACGGAAGGGTTCCGACCTGCTGACTGACCTTGCTGAAACCTTCGCCAACCTCAGAAGGTTTGATATCAAGCTTAACCCATCAAAATGCACATTCGGGGTTCCTCGCGGAAAGTTACTCGGTTTTCTCGTTTCCGAACGGGGAATCGACGCCAATCCAGAAAAAGTCGGTACTATACTCCGAATGAAAAGTCCTGTGCGAGTGCACAATGTTCAGAAGCTTACTGGTTGCTTGGCCTCCCTAAGTCGATTCATATCTCGTCTCGGTGAAAAGGCATTGCCTCATTACCGATTGATGAAGAAGTCTGACAAGTTCGAGTGGACTCCTGAAGCTGACGCAGCGTTCGCAGAGCTCAAAGCTCTGCTCTCCACCCAGCCGGTGCTTGCTGCCCCAATTAGCAAGGAGCCTTTGCTACTTTACATTGCAGCCACAGGACAAGTCGTCAGTACGGTACTTACGGTCGAGCGGGAAGAAGAAGGGAAAACCTTCAAAGTTCAGCGCCCAGTGTATTATATTTCTGAAGTCTTGACCCCATCGAAGCAAAGATATCCTCGTTATCAGAAGCTCGTATATGGGATTTATATGACCATAAAGAAAGTTGCCCACTACTTCTCCGATCATTTCATTACAGTCGTCAGTGACGCTCCGTTGTCAGAGATCTTGCATAACAGAGACGCAACTGGTCGAGTGGCAAAATGGGCGATTGAACTCCTTCCTCTAGATATCAAGTTTGAGGCAAAGAAAGCTATCAAGTCCCAGGCAATCGCAGATTTCGTCGCCGAGTGGATTGAACAGCAACTGCCGACTCAGGTTCACTCGGAGCATTGGACCATGTTCTTCGACGGATCCAAGATGCTAAATGGTTCCGGCGCCGGAGTGGTATTGATCTCCCCCAGAGGAGATAAACTCAGATACACTACTAGGGAAAACCTTATACACCGAATCTTAGTAGCAGCGCGGCATAAAAACAGGCGCTGCTGCTAAGTAGTAGCAGCGCGGCTACGGAAAGCTCGCTACTGGTGCAAACTTAGCAGTAGCGCGTGACTCTTAAACCGCGCTGCTACAAAAATCCACCGACAGTACACAACAACATAAGTTTACCAGTAGCGCGGTGCCAGGGAGCGCGCTGCTGCTAATGCCATAGTAGCAGCGCACTTTTTTGTCACCTCGCTGCTGCTAATTTTAAAATTGTGCATAGGGTTGGCTCGTTTAGCAGTAGCGCGTGACAGGAAAGCGCGCTGTTGCTACGCTCTTAGCAGCAGCACGCTTTCTCTCCCGCGCTACTGCTAAGACGCAGCACCCACCACCTTTTCCACCTCGCCTCCCCATCTCCTCTCCTCCCTTTCCCCTACCTCCCACATCCTCCCTCTCTCACTCTTCTTCTTCCTCAATACTTCTCCCCCCATTACTCTCCCTCTTCTACCTACCTTTCTCTCTCTTCATTACTCCTAGCTATAACTACACCACCTCCATTAATTCATCTCCTTTCTCTTTTTCCTCCCTCCTCCACTAGTTGAAGTTGTCTCCTCCCAAATTAGCTAACTAGGTAGATGTAGCATTTAGTTAAGTGACCTATTTGCCCCCTAACTAGATCTTTCTTTGTCAAGAAGAGCTTTGTGCACTTTTGACCTCCCTACATCATCATCTCCACCGTGTGCTCGATCTTGAGATAGAGGTGTGATTAATATTTCATGCTTTTGCAAAATGGAAATATATGTTCCTATTTTGTATACACACTTAATTAGCCATTATTATGCATGGGTCCAATGATGTAATATATATATGTTCCTATTTTGTATACACACTTAGCCATTATTATGCAAGGGTCCAATGATGTAATATATATGTTCCTATTATGCTGAGGTAAAGAAAAAAGGGAAACTGGTTATAGCAGTAGCGCTTTAGTGAAAAAGAGCTATAGCTAGTCAAGGTAGCAGTAGCGGTTTCTGCAGAAAATCGCTATAGCTGCTCGTAATAGTAGTAGCGCGTTGCGTGTAAACGCGCTACTGCTACGTCCACTTAACCAAAAATTCTCCCTCTCCCTACTTCATCCCGCCTCTTTTCCCCCAAATCCCCACTCTCTCTTCCCCGGCCCCGTCGCACCGTCGCACCCGCCCCCGACCTCGGCGCGCTCGCCCCCGACCCCGGCGTGCTCGCCCCCGACCCCGCCGCGCCCGACCCCGCCGCGCTCGCCCCCGAC
>NC_041380.1:574166176-574170137 GCF_002162155.2 Triticum dicoccoides
CCCCGACCCAGGCGCGCTCGCCCCCGGCGCCGGCGCTCGCCCCCGACCCGTCGGCCCTCGCCTCCCTCCTCTGCTTCCTCCCCTCCCAACCTCGGCCGTCGTCGGGCCTGCCTCGCCCTGCACCCTCTGTAAACCACCCCCCTCTCTCTCTGCTAGCTAGGGTTAATTTACTTAGGTTTTAGTTATGTTAATTAGGTTATCTATTTAGTTATGAGTTTAGATAGGTTTCAAAATTTGCTGAATTTATATGCAAATTTGAACTGGACATGTGATATGTGGATATGTCATGTTTTGGACATGTCATGTTTTGGTAAATGATCCGAGTTGCCTATGTTACGCCGGAATGTTGATTCATTTCCGTTCCGGTGAATTTCAGGCGCTCGATATGTCCATTTTTTAGCAAAGGTCATGCCGAAATTTCCCGTGAATAAAGGCATGATTTGTGCTACATAGTTGGCATATCGAGTGCTGGCACATAGATTTCTTTTTTATCTCATTTCTCATTTATTAATACTTTTAGAAATAAATGAGGACACTTAATCATAGGAAACATGTCGAACAACGAAGAAACTGGGCCTTTTGACCAAGATGCAGACGAGATGGATTATGAGGGTGAACAAGACTACCTCGACTTTTTGACTGCTAAGCAAGGTTTGCAGGTCCGCCTCGATGATGGTACTGACGCCGACACCGACACCGACGGCGCCGGCACCGATGGCGGCGCCGAGACCGGTGGGGAAGGTACCGCCGGGGAAGATACCGGCGCCGATGCCAGTACCGAAAAGAGGCATAAGAAGCAGAGGATACGAAAACCTAACAAACTAGGGATTGGACGACTTGTGATCACAAAGATGGCACCTGGCAAGTTTGAGCCGTTAGAGCCTAAAGGATACGAAAACCTAAAGGTATGTTGCATCTAGTTGCTAACCCTTTCTTTTTCGGTGTTCTCTAGTATATTTTGTTGCATATATATGATTGTACATCCTCTTCATGAACATGCATCTCTAACAGGTACCTAGTTTCTTGATGGCGAGATGGAACTGCTATGTCGTGTACAAAGGGAAGGTTCCGGGGGTGTACAACGAGTGCCATGAGTGTCAGGCGCAAGTGAATGGGTTCTCGGACGCCAGCCATAAAGGCTTCAAAAGCAGACAAGAAGGAGAAGCTAGTTACTTGAGGTTCACGCTAGCGCGAGAGAGGACTCATAACCGCCATCTCATGTACTGCATAGTTCCGCTCTCACTCATAGTGATAGCTCTTCTCGCGTATACCTTTTTTTAGATGGATGACATTGTAGTTGCAAGTATTCGAGACTTGCATGTATCGCTATTTTCGAGATGATGACAAGATACCACTTTGTGTTGGATGATGATTATGACGAGACTATTTGTATGTATATGCTATGATTACATTTGTGGTCTCGCAGGCATTTGTATGTGTATCATGATGACATTTGTATGTGCTAAAGATTCTTATATAAAGCCTGTTCAAATACAAAACAAATATGCCAAAAAAAACAAAAAACTACTAAAATTAGCAGTAGCGAGTGGAGAAAAGTTAGCAGCAGCGCGGTTGTAGTAGTAGCGCGCACAGGGGAAGCGCGCTATAGCTATTAGCAGCAGCGAGGTTCCTTTAAGCGCGCTGCTGCAACACTTGTGTAGCAGTAGCGCGGGTGGACCAACGCTACTGCTATATGTTAGCTGTAACGCCTTATTAGTAGCGCCGGCCCCCGCGCTACTAAAACGCCAAAAACCCGCGCTGCTGCTAGGCTTTTCCCTAGTAGTGATATGTTCTTCAAATCCACTTTGATTCCTCTAACAACGAGGCAGAATACGAAGCACTTTTATATGGGTTGCGCATGGCTATTTCACTCGGCGTCCGTCGCCTCATGGTCTATGGTGACTCAGATTTGGTGGTTAATCAAGTGATGAAGAAATGGGACGTCAGAAGTCCAGCCATGACTGGTTATTGCAATGCAGTGAGAAAGCTGGAGAAGAAATTCGAGGGGTTAGAGCTTCATCACATACCCCGACTGAAAAATCAAGCAGCTGATGATCTGGTAAAAATAGGTTCCAAAAAAGAAGCCATTCCCAGCAATGTGTTTTTGGAACACATCCACACACCATCGGTCCAGGAGGATCCCTTCACTGAAGAGGCCCCGCAGCCAAAAAGCGCCACGGATCCGACTGAAGTTGAAGTTCTAGCTGTGGTCGACCTGATTATGGAAGTCTTGGTTATCACTCCCGTTTGGACGGAACCGTACATCGCGTACATCTTAAGGAAAGAACTCCCAGAAGACGAAGAAGAGGCTCGACAGATCGTCCGTCGATCCAAGGCCTTTACAGTCATAAAGGGACAGTTATATAGAGAAAGCGCGACTGGGGTCGGCCAGAAGTGTATTACACCAGAAGAAGGTCAAATGATCCTTAACGATATCCACTCGGGGACCTGTGGTCATCATGCGTCCTCTCGAACCATTGTGGCTAAAGCATACCGAGCGGGGTTCTACTGGCCAAGAGCCAATGAGATGGCAAAAGAGATAGTCGACAAATGTGAAGGATGCCAGTATTACTCCAATATGCCGCACAAGCCCGCGTCAGCCCTGAAAACCATTCCACTCGTCTGGCCCTTCACTGTTTGGGGGCTGGACATGGTTGGACCACTGAGAACAGGCAAGAGCGGCTTCACTCATGTGCTGGTAGCAGTCGATAAGTTCACCAAATGGATTGAAGCCAAGCCTATCAAGAATCTCGATGCTTGCACCGCTATCAGTTTCATTAGAGAGTTGATATTCAGATATGGAGTTCCGCACAGCATCATCACGGACAATGGGTCAAACTTCAATTCCGACAAATTCAGGGCCTTTTGCGCCTCTCAAGGCACTCGGGTCGACTATGCTTCGGTCGCTCACCCCCAGTCGAATGGGCAAGCAGAAAGGGCGAACGGCCTAATTCTCAAAGGACTGAAACCCCGATTGATGTGCGATCTCAAGCACACAGCAGGTGTATGGGTCGACGAGCTTCCATCGGTCCTTTGGGGATTGAGGACAACCCAGAATCGATCGACCGGAAGAACCCCATTCTTTCTAGTCTACGGAGCCGAGGCAGTCTTACCGAGTGACCTGCTTCACAATGCTCCCCGAGTCAAGCTCTACTCTGAAGATGAAGCAGAACAAGCCCGGCAGGACGCAGTCGACCTCCTAGAAGAAGAAAGAGAAATGGCCTTGATTCCATCGACCATCTATCCGCAAGACTTGCGTCGATTCCATGCCAGAAACGTGAAGAGCCGAGCCTTCCAAGAAGGAGACTTAGTCCTCCGAGTGGATCAGCAGAAACCACACAAGCTCGCTCCTACTTGGGAAGGCCCCTTCATAGTCACCAGAGTCCTCCACAATGAAGCATACCACCTCTACAATGTCGATCGCCAGATTGATGAGCCACTAGCCTGGAATGCGGAGATACTCCGCCCCTTTTATACTTGAATTCTCACTCGGATGAGATGTAATAAGAAAAACTCCTGTAGTTTATTTATCAAAGACAAGAGCGTTATAATTTTCCCAGTGATTATTATTGTTTTTGTTTGCGTAAGAAATCCCCCAGTGGGTGGCTTAGCTGCGAATCCGCTTCGCCTAAGTTTGAAAAAATCCTACCGAGTGGAGAGCAATCCTCCCACTCGGGGGCTTAGCTGCAGTCCAGTACTCGCCTAAGTTCTCTCACTGGAGACTTAGCTGCAGTCCGGCACTCGCCTAAGTTTGAAAAAATCCTACCGAGTGGAGAGCAATCCTCCCACTCGGGGGCTTAGCTGCAGTCCAGTACTTGCCTAAGTTCTCTCACTGGAAACTTAGCTGCAGTCTGGCACTCGCCTAAGTTTGAAAAAATCCTACCGAGTGGAGAGCAATCCTCCCACTCGGGGACTTAGCTGCAGTCCAGTACTCGCCTAAGTTCTCTCACTTGGAAACTTA
>NC_041380.1:574171057-574236062 GCF_002162155.2 Triticum dicoccoides
AGCTGCAGTCCCGCACTCGCCTAAGTTTGAAAAAATCCTACCGAGTGGAGAGCAATCCTCCCACTTGGGGGGCTTAGCTGCAGTCCAGTACTCGCCTAAGTTCTCTCACTTAGAGACTTAGCTGCAGTCCGGCACTCGCCTAAGTTTGAAAAAATCCTACCGAGTGGAGAGCAATCCTCCCGCTCGGGGGCTTAGCTGCAGTCCAGAACTCGCCTAAGTACGAAACACATCTCAATCCTCAAGGACAACGAGGGGCAGGTCGACTGCCACCTTCTCCTGGGGAGCTTCGCCACAAATACAATGCGTGATTCATCCCGCTCTACAGTAACGAAGTGCAGGTCGACTGCCACCTTCTCCTGGAGAGCTTCGCCACAAATACAATGTGCGCTCCGTCCCGCTCTGCAGTAACAAGGTGTGGGTCGACCGCCGCCTTCCCCTAGAGAGCTTCGCCACAAATACGATGCGCACTCCGTCGCCGACCCGCAAGGGCGACAAGACATGGGTCGACTGCTTCCCTCTCCTTAGGAGCTGCGCTGCGAATACAAAAGTTGTCTCGAATGAAGAATGGGTTCACTCAGCAGGAGATTCATAAAGATATTCAACGGTAAACCAAGTTCAGGTAAATTCTAAAGGTTCCGGATCACAGATCGAAGTACTTGGGCATGCAGCCTGAAAAAGTTTAACGGATACAAAAACCACTCGGCATTCCGAGGCAAATTTAAGGTGGGACATAAGAGTTTGTTCACTCCACCGGAGGAGGGCTGGCAGGCTCGACGAAATCATCCAGGTCGACACCGTCGGCTATCCGAGTGGCTGCAGCGATGAAAGTCTCCATAAAGTTTCGGAAGTCATGTTTCTGGGTGTTGGCGACCTTGATTGCTGCCATTTTGTCTTGTCGCACCTCCTTGAAGTGGACACGAACCAAAGACAGAGCCACGTCAGCGCCACACCGAGTAGCAGACTTCTTCCACTCCTGCACTCGGTCTGGGATTTCATTTAGTCGAGTCATCAGGGACTCAAGATCATTTTGGGGCACAGCCTCTGGCCAAAGTGCCGGGTCAATCCACGACATTGCGACCTTCAGTCGAGCCAAGTAGTCCATGGCACTGTCGATGCGAGATTCCAGACGGAGCAGATTCATGGCAGTTTCATCTTTCATGGGAGAGTTGGTTGGATCCAAACCTGGTTCGATCCGCCCAGTCTCCTCTTCAAAATTCTGGCAAAACTCTGCATTCACGATCCAAGGATAAGTCAATTTTCGTACACTGAGTCGACACAAAAAAAATCAGTCGGAACAGAATGTGCACCTTCAAGCTTGATGAACAACTTCTTGGCAAGACTTCTCAGATAGCTCTCCAGATCATCCCTCCTGCGAGCAATGCCTTCCATTTTCTCGCCCTAGACGAGATTCGCCTTCTTCCAGCGCGAGCACTCCTTGTTGGAGTCATTCAGAGCAGTCTTCAGCCTGGTATTCTCTTCTTCCAACTGGTCGACCGAAGCCAGCTTCTGTTCGGCCAGAGCGGTCCTGTCATCAGCCTCCTTACGAGCAGCAGCCAAATCCTGATCCTTCTTCGCCAGAGCTTCCCTCAGTTTTTTTGCAAAGAAATGACGATTGATTCAGAAATAGCAGAAGGGTACTCAAGCCTAAAACTGACCAGTCGACAAACTCGTCTTACCAGCGGCGCCGTCTCTGACCTTTTCCAGCTCTGTCCTGGCCAGCTCCAAGTCAAGGTTCAGTTGAATCTGCTGCTTCTCCAAGTCAGCAAAGCAAGCTCCAAGATCACAAGATTTCTGAAATCAAAGGGGAGAAGTTATTTTTACAGCAAAAAACAACAAAGGCAATAAATACTAAGACTACGGTCAACTGCCCGCAGTCCACCATAGTCTCGGGGACTACACCAAGTGGGTGCACTTTGCGTGCCCCCACCGGTTCTGATCCCACTCGACCGGCCCGCCGAAGTCGAGTCCAAAAAAAAGGGCAGAAAGAGAGAAAGTAGAACTCAGACTACAGTCGACTGCCAACGGTCCACCGTAATCTCGGAGACTACACCCAGTGGGTGCACTTTGCGTGCCCCCACCGGTTTTGATCCCACTCGACCGGCCCGCCGAAGTCGAGTCCAAAAATACCAGACCGAGTGGAAGAGACAAACTACCAGTTTGGTTTATACATTCGGCAAAATACAAAGACTACAGTCGACTGCCAGCAGTTCACCGTAGTCTCGGGGACTACACCCAGTGGGTGCACTCAGCGTGCCCCCACTAGTCCAAAAATTCAATAGAGGCACCCAGTAGGTGTACAGATGCAAAGATTTTCAGAAAGAATCTTCAGGTAGCATATCCTAACAGAACAAGCGGCGACCAACTAACCTGAATGTTGCTCTGGAGAGCCGAGCTGGCATCATAGACGGCTTGGCTGGCGTCCCGCACCGTCTTCATCTTCTCCATCATAATGCCCGCCTGGCGTATGGCTTCCCTAGCAGCATTCACCTCGTCCTCTGGGACATGATGGGTCGCAAAAACTGAAGGCGGATCGACAGGGGCCTGAGCAGTCGACGAAGAAGGCAAGGCACTCGACAGTGGCACGGCGAAGGTAACAGAACCCTGATTGACGTTGCCAGTGTCCTGAACGACTGGTTCCGCCCTCGGCGTCGACTGTAGCGCCTCACTTACAAGAGCTCGCCTACTCTTCCTCGTCAAAGACCTCTCGGGCTCTTCATCATCATCAGGGAGGTCAATAATGTTGGGAGCTGTGCAAAGTTCAATTGCCAAAATCACGTCACTCAATGATGCACATTGCAGTTGAATCGACCGAATAAAGATAGTATGGCAGAAATCATACCCGGATTAGAAGTGACCGCATCCTCCATCACCTCATCATCATCCCTGTAAGCTGAGGTCCCAGAAGTGGTAGCACTGATAATTCCAAAGTTCGTCCAGTTAAAACAAGAAAAACAAACAGCGCGGAGCGTCGAGTGAATACAAAGAGAGACACTCACGCGGAGGCGACGGGGATATCAATCTTGATCTTCGGCAACGCCTTCCGAGTCCTCGGCTCTGCAACTTTGGGGTGCTTGGGCGCCTTCTCAGTCGGGGTTGGTGAAGAGATCCGAGGACGCTTCGAAGACTGACCAGCCTAAGCAGTTGCCTTGTCGCGGGCACTCGGCCGTTCTTGGTCAAGCTTGGATCGCCTCTCCTTGCGAGGGGGCGACTCGACTTCTTCTCCATCACTTGAGTCGTCGCTTCCTCCATCCCCTTCACCATCGGAAGTCCACTCGCCACTGTCGCCGCCACTCGCCTCGCCTTCCAGAGCTTGCTCTTGCTCCCCGTTGGGCATTGAATACATTTCAACAATGGCCTGAAAGAAAGCAGGGAGAACAAAGTCAGTCGACGCAATATAGGCAGCTGCGCGAGTGAATTCAGATTACAAGCAAAAACTCAGAATCAGACCTGCTCTGGTGCACGGGACTGGTCGAATGGGGGAACTCTCCTGGCTCCCCTGGGATTGTACTTGTTCCCGGTAATGTCCGACAACCACTTCTCCAGTGTGTCGTCGTCGACCTCCTCCGGGTGGATCCGAGTGGAGTCTTCAAGACCCGAATACATCCACATCGGATGGTCTCGAGCTTGAAGAGGCTGGATGCGCCGCTGAAGGAAGACCTCCAAGAGATCCATACCAGTGACCCCATCACGAATAAGCTGGACCACTCGATTGACCAACACCTTCACGTGCGCCTTCTCCTCCGGGAGCACCTTCAAAGGGGAGGGTTTCTTCACTCGGTCCATGGTAAAGGGAGGGAGGCCAGTCGATTGCCCTGGCGTCGACTGGTCTTTATAGTAAAACCAGGTCGACTGCCATCCGCGAACTGAGTCGGGAAGAATCATGGCCGGAAAGGAGCTTTTCCCTCTCGTCTGAATGCCAAGACCCCCACACATCTGGATCACTTGGGTCCTCTCGTCACTCGGATTAGCCTTTTTCACTGTCTGGGAGCGACAAGTGAAAATATGCTTGAAAAGACCCCAGTGAGGCCGGCAACCCAGAAAATTCTCACACAAAGAAATGAAAGCGGCGAGATAAATGATTGAGTTGGGGGTAAAATGGTGGAGTTGTGCCCCAAAGAAGTTCAGAAACCCTCGAAATAAAGGGTGAGGAGGCAAGGAAAATCCACGGTCGACGTGGGTGGCAAGAAGAACACGCTCACCCTCCCAAGGTTGCGGCTCAGATTCCTTCCCCGGAAGCCGCGCCGAGTCATAGGGGATCAGCCCCCCTTCGGCCAGATCGTCGAGGTCTTCTTGGGCGATCCTCGAGTGGATCCAGTCGCCCTAGATCCAGCCCTTCGGGAGGCCGGTCCGCGAGGAAGATCCGCCCCGGCTGGTCGCCTTCCCCTTCGACCTCGCCGTCGCCTTCTTTGCCCGCTCCAGAGCCGCCGTCTTCTCCTTCCCCATTGTCGCCGGCAAGACGCGTACGGAGCGGTGACGCTGGGGCGAGAGCGAGCGCAGCGGAGGGGCGTAAAGAGGAGAAGAGGTAATGGGAACGCGCTGTTCGGGAGACTCCGGTCCAACGCCTTATATGAGGCCGCTTCCGAGTGGCTGACGGGTAGGCCCAGGTGGCTCTGTCAAATCCCGTAACGATCGCGCGCACGATACGTGGCGAAAAAGGTGGCGCGGGGATCGAGGCGGCTCTGCTCTATCCCATCCGATTACTGCGGCCTCCCCCGTCCCGCGTGCTTCCCAAAATTCGGATCCCACAAAATCTACGGGCAGCAAACAACTTGTCAGACCAAAGATCTCCTCCGCACCGTCACTCGGAGCCTTACAAGTAAAGAAACTCACTCGACGAAGAATTAAGAATGGATCAAGGCGACTGAAAAGGAAGTTGATGTCGTCACTCGGGTCCGTTGATCCGAAACAAGATACGCTCACGGCATGAAAAACGAGTCGGAGAAGTTCTCAACTCCTTCCCCACTCAAACCTCGACCCATTCGGGGGCTAATGATGAAGCTATGTACCTAGGATAGGGTCATGGGCCTGTCCTAACTGCCCTACCCAAGGACATCTCTAGAAGAAATCGCCTTTCAATCGACTTGGAGGTGTTCCACTCGACAGACTCGAAGACATTCGACCGAGAAGCAATCACTCGACCAATATCCAACCACTCGACGGCCAGGAGACCTAAAGTCACTCCGCACGCTAACGGACGGTCATTAAGTAGTTTTTATGGTCATCATAGCATTTTATTACTAGCGTTACCAGTAACGCCCTGCCTTAATATACATTGAACCCTTTGTAACGTGGGCTGGTCGGGGTCCTGGCGCACTCTATATAAACCACCCCCCTCCTCCGAGACAAGGGTTCGCACCCCTGTAATTCATACTCTCATAATCCAGTCGACCGCCTCCGAGCTCCGAGACGTAGGGCTATTACTTCCTCCGAGAAGGGCCTGAACTCGTAAACCTTGCGTTCTTACAACTTCTCCACAGTTAAGATCTTGCCTCTCCATACTTACCCCCCTACACTACTGTCAGACTTGGAACCACGACACTATGATATTCTAGTAATTTTTTGGCGGTGGTTGTTTCTTCCTTCACCACTTCTTAAGAGATCTTGCAAGATATCTCATATTAGAGTTGAATCGAGAGCTGTTAGTACCTTCACATGTCCTTTTGGCGAAAGGATGGAAATCCACTTACCCATTTTCGAATTTAAAACAGAGCTAGGGAGTCGTAGCTTCCCAGGTCCATCAATTTTCGAGTTCTAAACTGAGACTAGAAGCGTTTAGCGCGCTTTGCTGCGCCGAAGAATGCCGCATGTATTTTTCATTAATAAATCTAATTCATAAGCTCAAATATGAGCATTCTAGAGGTGATTTGTTTTCCTCTAGAAATAAGGATAAAAAATCAAAGGCAACGTCAGCTTGCAAGTATGACAACAACAACTCTACGAAATATCACTACCACTGTATGAATTCCCATTAAACACCCAAGCAACATAGGGCAAAAGAACCTCACAAGTCACAAGCACCAAAGAACACAGTCAAAATGGAATGAATCTATGAGAGTAACAACTCAAACAATCTCAACAGCTTGTTCCTGTTGGGTTTCACGCACTTTATGCAAGAATTATAAACAAAGTAACAATACATGGAGCTTGATTCCCTGAAACCATTATAACATCAACTTCTCGTTTCAGAGTTGTATAGGCGTACAACAAGGAGTAATATCTTGAGATAAATGGCTTTGTGCCCTTCCTTCTCCCCTTTATGTAAGTGGTTTAAGTTGAAGCTCAAGAAAAGCTTTGAGACTGTTACATCACACAGTAACTCAACATCAAATAAATTAAGAAAACAATCACATTTGACCTATACTCGCGTACCTTGTTCTTTGTTGCTTTAAAATCCCACCTTGTGTTCTAACTTTGAGACTGTTACATCACACAGTAGCTGGCATGAGAGTTACCCACATACAAAGAAAAGATCAAGTAGAAATGGGAACTGCAACATGGCCAGTAAGCACTAACTAACAATTAAAATCATGAATGTATGTTCTACTCCCTCCATTCCACTGACTAAAGTGTGCACACATTTTAAAATTGAACTTTGACCAACCAAATGTGGGTTATATGTAACAAAAAAATATATCGTTGAATTCATATTCAAAAGAAGTTTTGAATGGTATGATTTTTAAGTCATATATATGGAGTAGCTACCATGGAATTTTCTAAGAAATTTAAGTCAACTATCAGTTCTGCTAATTTAACACAAAACATAACAGTTTTCTGAAGTATTATTTACATGACACCTAATTATTGCAAATTAAGGTTTCATTAAAAAGATGGCCAACTCTGTGACTTAGACTGGTGCTTCAATTATACTCTCTAGCTAGCTAGACCTGGAATTGAGAAGGCTTGCATGTATAATATGGCTGGTCATACACTCATACTACACTATCCATTGCACATGTATAATATTCACACCACGCGCGACCACGACCAAGCTGAAGACCATCCATAAAAAACACACTGGTAAAACACATGACCACATCACCACTCAAGAACGGGCCAATTTCTCCAACAACACAACATGAATGGGCACAGAGAGACAACCCAGCACCACGCAACATCTTGCTCAAAATAAATACAGTTTTTTTCTAAATTATCCGTTCCACATTGAAAACTGAAGATATTTGTTTTTAACTCCTACAAATTTCAGTAGCAATCATTGAAAGTTTGAACTGTTCACACATACAGTTACCGTTATTTCTGTATATATATGTATAACCGTTGGAAGTTTGAACTGATACACTAAGACTTGGTAGTTACAGGTGTGTTCTAGAGTGCACTGTAAATACAGCTGAATTACAACACAATGTATCCAACGTTTGGGAGAATAAAATTATCATGAATCATGTGTGAGATGAACAACCGGATTCCTTCTTGATTTATCAAACTTCACAAGAGAAAACGATCTGTAACTACAAAAAACTGATAACAGATCAACAAACTGGCATACATCAACAAGATTTATAGTGAAAATCCAAAATAATGTGTGCTAAATAGCAGCAAACTGTTACCTTTGGCATGTATACTATCCTTGAATTCTGATGGCATGGCCTTGAGCACGTCTATCACCAGCTCACAACCCGAGGAGCGAGTCTAACTTCACAAGCCCAAGCACCACACCCGAGCACGTGACTCACATCTAGATCTTGGGCTCTTGGCACAGTGATGTAGGAGCACGTAGCCTGGTTGGCAGAGGCACAGGATACCGAAAGTGGGGAAGCAGGATATCCATGGAGCTGACACGGAGACAACAGCATAACCTGCCTAAAGAATAAGAAAGCACATAAAGTGGGCAGAGGAAGTGAAACAACGTTTTGCTGAACAATGATAGTCCCACTGAATAACAAAATACATCATGTTTTAGTTGTTTGGATAATTTACATAATACATTTAAATCCAAGGTAATCTTCTTATGCATGATAACAATGAATGTGATCGGTATTAAGAAACTTTTCCTTGCCAACAATATACAGTGCAAGACTAACTATGCTCCTAGGCTCTCGATGACCAGACAGGGGAGCTTATGTAGAAAATTGATAAACCTACATAGAAGAAGGATGAGCAGGATCATACATCCTGAGGAAATATTAAGATTGCCAAAGAACTGAAGTGGTGAGAACTATATAAGGATAAAGTAAATGCTCAGACAACTCAGCTAAATATCTATTTCTGCATCACCTTTGGTCGTGCCGCTCGCTATCATCGAGTTCATACAAAGTTCAGATAACAATGCACTAAGATTAATCAGTGCAACTGAAGCCAATGCAAGTAGCCAAACTACTCAACACTCGGTCCAATCACTAACCCATGGACGGCTTCAGATCATCGAGAAGAAAGCCTATGCACAAGCACCATACAGTAATATGGGGGCAGAAATGCAGATTAAGAAGTAGCCCCCATGCCTTGTCTTGATATTATTGTCAACTACAGACTTCACACAAGTCAAACGAACCCCCGACTACACACAGGACACAAATATAGGAGGCAAAAGCGTTAGACAACGATGTGCTTCTCCCTTCACATCTCTGCTCCCGCATTCGATCTCACTGGTACAAAAAAAATCTATCCATTCGCACAATTTTTTTCCAATGATGAAGCGAGAACATGCCAAACGCCCAGCGAGCAAACCAAAACCTGCTAGGACTAAATCGCGGACCACACCACAAAGCCTGACACGAGAGAGACCAAAATCCCAACGCCATTGCTGCAGCACTGAGATTAGAGCTCATCAGGCGAAACATACCTAGGAGTGAGGGCAGTGGACTCACAGCGCGTCCTTCTCGGAGTCGGGGACGGGGTAAGTAGAATCAATGCAGGTAAAAGTAGGAGCATGATCACTTGTGATAATGGCATGTCTAAAACATTAATTCAACTTTGTTTTGATTAGATTGTTGCTTAATCCATTACTGTCTCGGGGATTATCCAGTTTTGAGATTCCCCTGAATTATGAAAATGTGGCAAGACTAAGCGGTACTGATAAAAAGCATGTTGTGATCAATATGTGGTTACTTCAGCTGTTCTATGGAATCAGTGGAAAATATTGTCTAGAGATGTGGACGTGCGCATTGGCTGGACATGGATCAAGCCCCTCATAAACAGGACTAGGGCAAATCTTGTTAAACCAGTAAGTGGAAGGCAGACCAGAAAATCCCACATTAAACAGATCACGGAACTTAACATATGAGCAATGAAGAAACATATGCCAATTATAATGTACATTAGCATTTAGCAATACCTTTATCACAAGCAGGGTACATGATATTGCTTAAGATTCCCCATACAGAAGACTGATTTCCTAGCTTATCATACAGAAAAGTGGTAAATCCGAAGCTAGCTACGATAATTAGGTAACATAAGAACTAGCAAAGTAGATAGAGACTTGCACATCATCTCAACTCCACGACTTGGGACTTCCTTCTCACATTTCAAAGAGGTCTTGCCCTGGATCACTACCACCAGTCATCAGCTCCATTCCCAGCATCACCGTCGTAGTAGCCATTGTCAAAGCCCCCCGCAGCATTGTCGTAGTAGTCATCACAAACCCCGGTATCATCATTATTGCCAGCCCCGCCATGGTCGCCATAGTTGTGATCACCACCCCCGCAATCATCGTATTTTGCATACGGCATGCCCCCTTCCACGTCATCACCGTTGATGAGGTCATCACAAACCCTGGTATCATCATTGCCAACCCCGGCATGGTTGCCATAGTCATCCTGCACGCCTTCTTCCTCGTACACGCACAACCCAAGGTTCTCATCCTCATCGTAGTACTCATTCATGGTCTTCACGGCCTACACGAATGCATATCAGTGTTAATCCGTGAGTAACTGTGGCATTACCAAAAGAATGCACACAATGGTAATGTGGTCAGGAAGTTGGCCGGCTTTACCGCCTTGAAGGTGCTATGGTCGGTGGGGCAGAATGGCTCGCCGTCGAAGGATGAACAATTCTCCTCATTGTAGTACTCATTCGTGTACTTCACAGACTAGACGAATGCATAGAGGACGGTGTTAAGCTGTGACAACCTAGAGGCAATGCACAATGGTGATAGGTAAGTTTGCCGGCTTACCATCTCAAAGGTGCTACGGCCGGTGGAAAAGGACGTAGTCGACGCGTGTGCTCCCGTCGCATCTGTCGCGCCGTCCGTTAGGCATCGCGAGCGCTTGCCGTTCCCGCTGGCCTTCCCCGTTGAGCTTCGAAGGCCACGCTTGGCGCCTCCGCCCGTCCGGTCTGCATTTTGCCTGCCGCCGGTGCCCGCAACCGCAACCTCCCTGCCCAAAGCTGCGCCCTTCCGGCCTGTACGTACCACCCTTTCCAGTGCCACACCCGTGGATGCGGCCGGCGGCGGCGCCTTCCCCATGAGCTTCTCCTCGGCGCGCAGGTGCTTGTCGTAGAGCGGGCGCCTCAGCGGGTCACTGAGAACCTACGCACGCAACGCAACAAATTAACACGCGCGCCGATCCGGCATTCCGGCCGAGAACGACCGACCGCCCGCTCGCCACTTTGGCTGCTGGATCGAGATTACCTTGTGGGCTGTGGTGAGGCGCTGGAACCCCCGCTCCGCCTCCTTCCACTTGAGCGCGCTCCGCTTGTGGTACGCCTCGTTGATGTCGCCGGCGGTGGCCGCCTTGGGCACGCCCAGGATCTCGTAGTGGTCCTTCCTCTTCCCCATGGCTTGAGGCGAGGCGAGACCCGCGGTGGTGTGGGGTGCGGTCGATCGGCTGGGGTAGGGCGGGGCGAGCGAGCGCGGCGAGTGGGGTGAGAGCGCCGGCGGCGGCGGCGAGTGAGGAGACGAGAGAGAGGAGTGGCTGGGGGCGGTTCGTTCGGGGTGAGGGCTGCGGCGCTGACGTTCAAGCCCATTTGTAGAACAGATGGCCTAGTGGCAGCCCAAAAAGGTGTTTGGCCCAGGTAGGGGGAGCTTTTCCTATTTGACGCACTCGCTTTCCTCAAAAAAAAATGACGCACTTGTCTCTGCGTCAAGTTTTTTTTTTTTTTTTGAGAAACTGAACCCTTTATTTAAAGTTCAGAAATGTTCATTGGGATACAGATAATGTCGGGCAACACAGAAAGCCACACATGACGTCCAAAAGCAAGGGCAGACGCTGCCTTAGCTAGGTCATGCGCTTCCCCATTAACCTCATGTTTTTATGAATTTACCTTATAAAGGATAAAGGGGTAGCTAGGCACAACCACAGCGTCCACGTCATGTTATGAATAGTGCATAGTTAGCGATCGCACCGCGCGAGCGATTGCCCTCTCTCCAGTAAAAATATCTCCTCTCTCTCCCTCATCCCACCTCCCTTTCGGCCGCCTCGTCTTCTCCACCTCCGCCTCCAGCCCTCCACCACCTCCTCCTCCCCTGCCTCCACACAGCTAGCCTCTTCCTCTCCTCTTCCTTGGTCGCCTCTTCCTCTCCACTTCCTTGTTCTTAGATCGGGCGCAGGTCATCGCCATGGAAGAGCAGGGCGGCGGGGTGGGTCGACGACAGCTACCACGCGCTCGAGTGGGCCCGGGCGGTGGAGCTCGTCATCTTCCACGCCAAGCCATCCCCTTCCCCCGTGGTCACCATGGGCGGCTCCGGTACGTTAGCCTCCTCATCATTTCATCCTCCGGTCTGGGCTCTGGCTGAATTCTGGGGATTTGTTCCAGGCGTGTCTGGTGACGTGGTGAGGTTGGTGGAGGCGGACCTGCGCAAGAAGGCCGAGGGCGCCGTCGACAAGGCACGCCGCCTCTGCGTCGCCAACTCGGTAACATCCTCTACCAACTCCGCTCGTCGCCCGTTGTGATATCTTCTCTATCTGTCCATGGAGACGATCACATATTGCATATTTGTAACCTGTTGCTCCTTATACGAAACCGCAGGTGCAGGGCATGGTGGAGGTGCTCGACGGGGCGTTGGGCCAGAGATGGCTCTGTACAGCCCACACGTCTGCAGGTTCCTTCTTCCTTCCTGCTGCTCTCCTCTTTTCATTAGTTGCAACTGCATGTTTGGGTCAGTGCTATGCCTGCTGTTGCTGGGCAGTACTTTAGGCAAGTCAACCTTCCAATTCAATATGTATTAGCACAAGGAGAAACACGTCTGCACAAGGAGAAGAGCCCCTATTAGCTTTTCTTTTTGCAGAGTAGACCAATAATCTACATCAGTCGATTTGAGGGTACGCTGAATGTGATATTTAATGAATATGGTCATTCGGTTGTTCAGAGTACACAAGTGGTTGCCCCTGAAGTCTACTCCTTGCCTGGCTTATTCATTAAGGTAAGATTTTGATTGTCTCAATTTGTCGCTTCAGTTCCACATTAACCATGAATTGTTGTGTGTAAATGCTCATATCCCGTTAAGTTCATGTGTATAAATCAAGTGGGTTGAAGTGTGCTGTGAATTTCCTGAAGAAGTTTACTTGAGATATTATATGCATGGTGTGGATTGTTGAGTTTGCTTGGTTAATGGAATGCCATTCCTGTGCAGATCAACAGGGGGGAGGTCCAGGGTGAGACCTTCAAGAGGGATTTGATGTTGCTATTATTTCAGTTTGCAGATAGAGGATGCGATTCCAGCAAGACAGTGACGATGGCGATGATAAGTGACATTTATGTTAAGGAGTATTAGCATATGCTCACAGGATCACCGGAAGCATATAAAGGTATCCACAATGATGGTTGCTTTCTTATCGACAAAGAATTGAATTATAATTATAGACCGTAAGAGTAATTGTCTTTTCATTTGTTAGAAAACATAGTGTACCTTTATAATCGTATATGTATGCAATGATCCATCATGTATTTTTGTTTAAAACCACAACCCGTAATTGTTTGATGTCGTGAAATGTCTATATTTTTTTGTTTACATTCTTAAGTTAGCCTTGGTAGGTAACCTTGGTAGGTTATAATACGCAGATCGATAATCCGAGTTCAGTTTGAGCTTTCCATGTGATTTTTTTCCCGAATATTAGAATAACAACTTAACTTAAATTAGAAGTATAGTGTCAATGGGCGTCATCTAAAGCTAATAAGATGTTGTTACTGAAGAACAGCCCCTTGCTACTTGCACAGTACGTGAAAAACACCCTAAATAGATTAAAGAAATCATACTTGACTGTGATTGCATTTGGTTGACGCTTACGTGTATTTCCCATCGGTAGATCAAGGGGGTAATCTTCTACATTTCACGTCCAAGCTTTCAATGCATTTTTCCATCTTTTTTTCATATCCCAGTCATCATCTACAAGGCCGAATTATGCCATTGTTGATGGTGCACAGGTCTGTTGCATGGTAAACCCAATATTGGCCCTCCTTTCAAGCTCCTGTGTTCATCCTAGAGAAAATTCTCAAAATTACATCTGAACTATCTTTTAATCTCCCAACAGTGTACTGCTACGATTATATAGATGGATACATCAAATCGGTGTGTCTAGGGACCTAAAGCCTTAAGAGTTAAGTGCCAACCTGGGGACCGATGTCATAACTGCAGATGGGCTTTATTCAGTTATTTTCTTGCCTAGAATGATGATGTTTGCAGATGGGCGTTGTTCAGTCATAAGAGCTCATCGGTTCAGCCTGCATAGTTTTGTTTCTTCAGTGTACTGTGTCTGAGGAAAACATTTATTTTGTTTCCTATTTAAGTGAATTCATGGCTGAGATGGACGAATTTCTATTGTGTGGGCTGGAGGTTCTTGAGGTAGGGCACCAGCACTAGCTAAGAGTAAAATGTTTGACATGCTTGATGAGCATGCATGTCTATATGGTTTTGTGGCACTGATTTCGTTCCATGCCAGTTTATTTCCAGCAGTTGGTCTGCTTCTTCATAGAGATTTTATCAGTATACTAAATTAAATAAGAAACTGAATGTGTACTACTTTCACCTTCAGTTTGAACATGATTGTCTTATTTGTGACACAGGTGAAAATTAGCAAGCAAGCTACAGTCGGTGCATGGATGACCAGGTTTACTTGTTACTTTATGAAGATGGTGATTCCTAAATAGAATTACGAGCTAGGTCCTGCATGTTGATCGTGCTTCAAGGTACAGTTGTTCATGCCTTATAAAATTGTAATGCTTTTTATTGGTTGTGCATCCTAGGACCAAAAGCTTGATTCATAGATAGCCGAACAACTGAGGAATTTTACTCTCTGTCGTTGCAGGCTAGAAGAGGATGGGAGGAGGGGACGCGCGCTCCATATTTTGTTATGCACACTTTTCTAAACTATACTTTTCTTCTTAACATATGCTCATTGTCCAGCAGAAGCTGTAGATTTCAGCGTACAATAATTTCCAAAATGGTAGAAGGTAAGAACCATGTTACATGATCCTTTTGTGTTCTCTTGATTTAAAGTAACACGTACCTGTTAAACTTGGTGATGATTTTCGAGGTGTATTAATAAATTATCTGCCAAGGTTATTCCGTCAGGCAATTTTTCTCTCCGAAGCCTAGGCATATTGGTTGTTTGGTTGGCTCTCTTTACTAGCAGGAAGATAACTACTATGTGTTGCTTAGTTATTAGCGGATTGAGTGTATGAATGATCTTATGTTCACCCGGAGTTATAGGTTTCTGAATACTAGGCTCCTGGGACTTAATTCTAATGGTTAGTTTTTTTGGAATCATGTACTCTGGTGCTACAGCCTAGGTAAAGCTCCTTCACAATAGTGTTTAAGGCTTATATTGATAACTCCATCAGAGTTCAAGCACTAGGCTCTCTGCTCCGTGTATTGCCAAGTGTTCTATATAATGCTTTGATGTTCCTTTGTCACTGTTTGATGTTCTGCCTTGGGTGGCCTCTGTCTTGGTTTACACCTCCATATGGCTACCTATGTATACCTATATAGGTTTTGTTTGAACTGTACTCAAATCGCGCAGATGTTTCCATATTCTTGCCTTCCTCTTTTTAACTCATGAGATTGTTAGATAGTTGAATATCATTGGTCTCTGTCATCATTCTGTTTTCACGGTTTGGAATGAGTATTGGTCCATTGATATCAAACTTCACAATAGGTAGTGGCACCTTCAGGAAAAAGTAGTGGCAGATATGCTGGAGATTTCTTTTCTGCTGCAGGAATTACACTATTGCCCAAATCCTCAACACATATTTTTTTAGTAACTGAGAGGATTATTCAACTTTGCTGTTGTAGGCGTTCAAGACCTGGCAGGGCTGGGTCAATCTCCCCTTCGTGTTCAAGACCCGACTCTGATGAGCCTTTACAGCCGTGCTACCGGCTGGGCATCTTCATCCTGAGCCGTGTCCGGAACCAGACCAGTAGGGGCACCCTGAGCAAGCACTCGAGGCATGCTGTCAAGTTGGACGAATGCAACCAGGCCAACTGCTGTGTGTGTCCACGGTTCATACAAGTCAAGGTGTTCGCTCATCTTGGGCCAGAACGAGCAGTACAAGATGAACCCCCCATATTTTTCATTCCTTGATAGATGGTTACATTGTTGTATGTTGGTTAAAGACAATGTTTTTCTTCTCGAATTATGTAACCTCAAACAATAGTAAGATATAAATGTTTTGTTAGTTTTGCAACCAAAGCTTCCATCGAATAATATTTAGAATTGTGCTCCGTCTTATTCATAAACTGCGGCTATTTTGTAGATTCATACAAGATACGGCTTTGTGTGCATTGGAATAGCAACAAGTTGGCCTCTTGGTCGCATTTCTATATAAATTTGACTCATATACACGCAACAAGCATGTCCATGTGATCTGGATGAATTTCTCTATCTTGTTTTATGTTGTGATGTCTTTCGTTTTTGTCTCTTCCAGATTTACATATAGATGCCTCAGTGAATACTCAAGAATTTTGTGTTCTTTTCTATTGATGGCCTTTAGGTAATTTTTTTATTTTTATAATGATTCTGAAACAAGGTCACTCCTACTAATCTTGCTCTCCAGGCCTGGTGGCAGGATGCTTGGTCAAGAATGCAGGGTGAGCAAAAAAAAACTATGAACGCTTTTATCTCTGGTCATCTAGAGCATATGGAGGGAGCAAGATAGCAGGCTTTGACAATGTGTTCACACGGCCCCAGAGGGCGTGCCACTGAGGGCTTTCTCATGGAACGCGGTGCAATGTGGTTTTATGCACGCCTATGAGAAGGCTACCCCGCATGCTGGTCTTCTACTGCTTTCCCAGGCCTATTACTTCCCCTGAGATGCTTCCAAGGATTCTATTCGGCTCCATTTTTTTTCTTTTTTGATTGCTTTTCCTTCTCTGTTTCTGTTTTTATATGCAAGGCCATAAATTTTTACCATGCATCCTTGCTCACACAGAAAATTACTTAAAAATACACATGCTTCTAAATGCACATCTTTTTCAAAACTACGTATATCTTATTATCAAAGGTTATAAGGCAGAATGTGTTTGTCCACGACTAAAACAAGTAATACATTTTACTTTTTTCAAAGCACACATGGAATTAGCAGGCTCCTTCAGGTGTTTCAAGGGGAAAACAGAATCTGTTTAAATAATTTTCTATATTGCTTATTTATGCATTCGTGACCATAGCTTTCCAGTTTAGCTCATAAACTGGATGGCAAAATAGAGTTTGCCCATTCATATCTATGTTGTCTTATTAGGAAAATAGAGTTTGTTTTATAGTTGATGCTTAATATGTTTTATCAAGTGGTGAATGCTCAACTTTAGCTCATAAACTGGATTGCAAATGCTAATTCTGATGGGGCTTTTGCCACTTATTGTTTTATGGTTGTCTAGACAGCTGATGGCATGCTTCTTTCTTGCTAATTGTCAATTCTCTTGTACAGGGTCCCTCAGCTACTTATGCTTTGCTAGACAATGAGAGTATGTAGATAGCATGTATGGTTTTTTACATTGTTTTGCGCAGGTTGAGATGCATCACATGATGTTTTCCTTTTACATTTATGAGTACTACAGAGTCCTTTCTTTTTCCACAAGGGGGCAGTAGCTGTGCCATTTGATTCGAAGGACAAAGAGTTGATCACAAAGGGGTAGCATTCAGGATATATACACAAAAGAGTATATAACCAAATTATATGATGTAATTGACCACTATTTCTATTAACTTCTCCTGTACACAATGTTCACGAGTTCATGTATTAAGTAAATTTTATTGTGTCACTTGTGTTTACTCTTTTTTTAATGCAAGTTTACAACTACTCGGAGTTCCTAATTGTAGGCTCAACTATGTTGACCTCCCGATGATCTAATTTGTGGCATTATTATCTTAAGAAAATATTTGCATTTAACTTCCTTTATATATAGGGGTATAAGTTCTTATCAAATGTACTCAGATATGCGGTTATTGAAAAAATGCAAATGTTTTCAACACGAACATGGTTTTAAATGGGTCTTTGCGCCATTTGGTACAACTGGTCATCTAGTAATCTTAAAACCTTGAAATGAAGCACGACTTTGGTTGATCTTCTGAAGAAGTGTGGCGTACCGCGCTGGAGCTTCAGAGTTGATGTGTGCCACCCCTTCGGCGCAGTCAGAGGTGATGCAAATGGAGTGTAGGTGGAGATCCACCATAGGAAGGGCCATCGCTTCGCTACACGCCTACGCCTCCAACACAACAGGATCAACGAGGCCATCAACCACCATTGCTGACGCGCAAGAAAGGTGTCGTGAATACCACAGCCGCCGGGGATAGCCATGCATCTTTTCGATGTGAAGTTGTTGCATGTGTGTCCAAACTAGCATGCATACCCCTTTTGCCTTTACGTGCCTCTCCCTGGGATTGCGGCCTGTACTAGTAGGGATGGATTCCAGCCGGGGAAAGTATCTAGTGCATCGGAGCTTGTGGTGCTATCGATGCGCCAAACTCACATTGTGGTTTCAAAATGTTCAACAAAAAATTGAAAAGCATTTAACACACTCACACAACATCAATGTAGGTTGTCAAAAAATTTCAAGTCAAAATTCAAAACATAACTCGGAAAACAAAAATGACAAATTCAACACTGAATAGTACATAACATAACTTGGGCTTTAGATTTCACCCATTATCACATTGATGTCAAATTTGTCATTTTTTATATATTAAAAATATTTCAAATTTATATACGAATTTTTTTGACATCATACATTGATCTTGCGTTAATGTGCTAGAATTCTTTTTTAAGATTTAAAAAAAATTCGATGGCATTCGGTGCACTGGTAGCACCGCAAGTGTGGGTGCACTGGATACATTATCATTTCAGCTCCTACAGATAATTGTTAATGAAATAGAAGATGCTCAAAGGGCTCTTTTTTTGCGGGGGAAATTAGGAGCTCTTTATTCAACATTAACAGCACCAGCAAAGTCGGTTGCGAGGCTAGTTACAAGAAGACTTGGCGAAGACTCAAGCCAACAATCTGTGACATCTAGAGTGCTAGCTTGCTTCGCACAAAGATGGGCAGAGACATTGGCCGATCTACCAACATGCTGAATTACAAAAGACTTAAAAGAAGGAACATGCTCCCGAATTTCGGACAAGATAGGCGCCACCACTGCACGGTCGCTGTGACACGAGTTCCAGAGATTCACAATCTCCAAATTATCGGTCTCGAAAACCACTTTTTCATAGCCTCTGAGATGAGCAAAGACAACGCCATCACGGAGGGCAAGAGCTTCGGCTATAAGAGGATCAGTGATTCCCGGGTAAGGTTTGCACTAGGCTGCTAGGAAAGATGAGTGGGTTCTCGCGATCCCTCCTGCTCCACCCCTTCTAGCCTCCATAGCAATACTGCCATCTGTGTTGATCTTGATCCAGCCCAAGTCCGGGGGTCGCTAGCCATGACCCGGAAGGATCCGAGCATGCTCACGAGGTAGCTCGAGCACCGCTAGAGCCTCTTGCATCTTCTTCATGGACTGGATAGGATCAAGGTCTCGCTTATCATGTGTAACATTGTTCCTCGAAGTCCATATCGCCCACATGACAGTTACCAGTTTTGCTCTCTCGGAGTCGGAGAACATGGGATCACATATGATATCCCTCGACCAGGTGAGCGGGTGCAGCTCCGGTCGCTTGGTCTCGAGCCACTCCGGTGCAACATGCCAGAAACGCCGGGCATGTGTGCAATCCAGTAGTGCATGCTTCATATCTTCCTCTGCGTGATGACAGAGTTTGCACATGCCAGCGGTAGCAATATGACGGTGCTGAAGGGTTGCTTCGACCGGAAGAATCCCATGCAGAACCCGCCACCAAAACACTCTAACCCTTCGCAAAACCTTGAGCTTCCATAATCGGGACCATAGCTGTTTGTCTGTCGATGAGGTTTCGGTAATCATCCCTTCCTCTAGAGCATGTTGCTCGTTATGAGTCATTAGAGCGTGATACGCTGTTTTTACAGAATAGCAGCCCGATCGTTCGAGAGCCCATGCAATCTCATCCTCCCCCCTCCTCTCCTCAAAGGAATGTTCAGAATGGCATCCGCGTCGGGGGTGATGAAGTTTTGACGAATCACATCTGATTTCCATGTCCAATTTGCATCGTCAATTAAATCTGAAACAAGGTTCAGCTGAGTATTTCCACTTCTTACTGTCGGAGCCATAGAAATGGTGCCCGGGATCCACTTATCATCCCAAATTGAGATTGTTGTACCATCTCCAACACGCTTGATGAGTCCGACTTGCAAAGCATCCCTCCCAGCGATGATAGCTCGCCACATTGCAGATGAGAAACGTGGAACCGTAGCTTGCATGAAATCACATGAGGGGAAATATCTACCTTTGAGTACTCGGGCACATAGGGATTGAGGGTTTGTCAGCAGCCTCCATCCATGTTTGCCAAGAAGAGCTACGTTAAACAGCTCAAGATCCCGGAAGCCCATGCCGCCCTTCTCCTTCGGTGTTGCCAACGTATCCCAGGCCTTCCAATGCATGGAGTTACGATCCAAGGAGCTGCTCCACCAATACTTAGCCATGCAAGAAACTAGTCCCTTGCATACTTTCTTCGTTAACTTGAAATAACTCATGCTGAAAGTGGGAATAGCTTGGGCCACACATTTTATACGGACTTCCCTTCCGGCACAAGAGATCATTCTTTCCGACCCTCCTTGGAGCTTGCTACGAATTCTCTCCCCAATGTGGTCGAAAGTACCGCTTTTGATCCTACCCACAGCTGTAGGTAGACCAAGATAACGCTCACTGAACGCTTCAACGGAGATGTTCAAAGCATGTTTCAGTAGCAGCCTGTCTGGAGCCGAGGTGTTTGGGCTGAAGTAAATTGAGCTCTTATCTTTATTCACTGCCTGCCCGGAACCCCTCTCATAGATTCCCAATATTTCATTGAGCCGTTGAGCACTCGCCACCTTTGCTTGCATAAAAATAAGGCTGTCATCCGCAAAGAGGAGATGATTTATCCAGGTAGATCTATAGCTCACTCAGATTCCTTTGTCTACTCTCACACCACCGAAATAATTCAAGAGCGATGTCAATCCTTCTGCACAGAGCAGAAAGAGGTACGGTGATGCTGGGCAGCCTTGTCGAAGACCCCTTGAGGGGGTAAAAAAAGGAAGAAGTTCACCATTCACACGGATTGCGAATCTGACCGAAGTGACGCACTTCATGACGAGGGGAACAAACTCCACACAGAACCCAAGCTTCATCATGATCGCTTGCAAATAGTACCATTCGACACGATCGTATGCTTTCATCATGTCCAGCTTGATGGCACACGTTGCATTCCCCCCCTTCTTCCTCCTTCTCATGGCATGCACACTCTCATGTGCAATAAGTACATTGTCCGTGATAAGACGACCAGGGAAGAACGTGCTCTGTTCAACACCGACGATATCATCCATGCACTCCCGCATACGGTTAGCAATGGCCTTGGCAGCAATTTTGTACAGAACCGGACACAGAGAGATGGGTCGATATTGAGAAATACGCTGGGGGAAATGTACCTTAGGAATCAATGTAATAGAGGTGTCGTTCATACCAGTAGGTAATTCTCCCCCATTGAGAAAATCAAGCACCGCTGGAACAATGTCATCTTTGAGCAAACTCCAGTGGCGCTGAAATAAGCCCGCCGTGAAGCCATCAACCCCCGGGGCTTTGGACGGAGCCATCTGGAAGAGGGCTCGGCGCACCTCCTCTTCTGTAAATGGCCTGCCTAGTTCGTCATTCATAGGAGGGGTCACCCGGGAAGGAACCACGCCCAGCAACTCCTCTATGGAATGAAAGCCTTGTGATGTATACAACTGTTCATAAAACTGCTGCACTTCCGCTTGATCTTCATCCAAATCACTACAGACCGTACCGTCCGCACGGACCAGATTTTCAATTTTGTTCGTACGCTGGCGTTGGGCAGCCTGAGCGTGGAAATAGCCAGTGTTCCGGTCACCCTCCCGCAACCATGGAACACGAGATCGTTGACGGAGCCAAATTTATTCTTGGTGCAGGGCTAGCTTCAATTTTTTTGCCACTGCTTTCTCTTCATTTGATGGCCCCCTTCGTAAAGATTGGGCATGCAGCCTGGACAACTGTTCCCGCAACTTCCGAATCTTGCGAGTTAAGCTACCAAATTCCTTCGCGCCCCACGCTGCTAGGTTGCCTTGCAGCGCCGTGAGGGCTTGAACCACACCCTGTAAACCCTCTCGGCCCGCACCCCTTTCTCAAGAGTCTAGAACCAGCTTGTCATAATCCACATGCGATGCTTATGTCAAGAAACTTCAACCTGAAAAGCTCGAACCCAAATCGGAAAAATGCGTCTTCATAGGATACCCTAAAGAAACTATTGGGTATACCTTCTACCTCAGATCCGAAGGCAAGATCTTTGTTGCCAAGAATGGGTCCTTTCTAGAGAAAGAGTTTCTCTCGAAAGAAGTAAGTGGGAGGAAAGTAGAACTTGATGAAGTATTACCTCTTGAACCGGAAAATGGCGCAGCTCAAGAAAATGTTCCTGAGGTGCCTGCACCAACTAGAGAGGAAGTTAATGATTATGATCAAGATACTTCTGATCAAGCTCCTACTGAAATTCGAAGGTCCACAAGGACACGTTCCGCACCAGAGTGGTACGGCAACCCTGTCTTGGAAATCATGTTGTTAGACAACGGTGAACCTTCGAACTATGAAGAAGCGATGGCGGGCCTGGATTCCGACAAATGGCTGGAAGCCATGAAATCCGAGATAGGATCCATGTATGAAAACGAAGTATGGACTTTGACTGACTTGCCCGTAGAGCGGCGAGCCATAGAAAATAAATGGATCTTTAAGAAGAAGACAGACGCGGATGGTAATGTGACCATCTATAAAGCTCGGCTTGTCGCTAAGGGTTATCGACAAGTTCAAGGGGTTGACTACAATGAGACTTTCTCACCGGTAGCGAAGCTAAAGTCCGTCCGAATCATGTTAGCAATTGCCGCATTCTATGATTATGAGATATGGCAAATGGACGTCAAAACGGCATTCCTTAATGGTTTCCTTAAGGAAGAATTGTATATGATGCAGCCGGAAAGTTTTGTCGATCCTAAGAATGCTAACAAGGTGTGCAAGCTCCAACGCTCGATTTATGGGCTGGTGCAAGCATCTCGGAGTTGGAACATTCGCTTTGATGAGATGATCAAAGCGTTTGGGTTTACGCAGACTTATGGAGAAGCCTGCATTTACAAGAAAGTGAGTGGGAGCTCTGTAGCATTTCTCATATTATATGTAGATGACATACTTTTGATGGGAAATGATATAGAACTCTTGGACAGCATTAAGGCCTACTTGAATAAGAGTTTTTCAATGAAGGACCTTGGAGAAGCTGCTTATATATTAGGCATCAAGATCTATAGAGACAGATCAAGACGCCTCATAGGTCTTTCACAAAGCACATACCTTGATAAGATATTGAAGAAGTTCAATATGGATCAGTCTAAGAAGGGGTTCTTGCCTGTGTTGCAAGGTGTGAAATTGAGCTCAGCTCAATGTCCAACCACGGCAGAAGATATAGAAGAGATGAGTGTCATCCCCTATGCCTCAGCCATAGGTTCTATTATGTATGCCATGCTGTGTACCAGACCTGATGTAAACCTTGCCGTAAGTTTGGTAGGTAGGTACCAAAGTAATCCCGGCAAGGAACACTGGACAGCGGTCAAGAATATCCTGAAGTACCTGAAAAGGACTAAGGAAATGTTTCTCGTTTATGGAGGTGACGAAGAGCTCGTCGTAAAAGGTTACGTCGACGCTAGCTTCGACACAGATCTGGATGACTCTAAGTCATAAACCGGATACGTGTATATTTTGAATGGTGGGGCAGTAAGCTGGTGCAGTTGCAAGCAGAGCGTCGTGGCAGGATCTACATGTGAAGCGAAGTACATGGCAGCCTCGGAGGCAGCGCATGAAGCAATTTGGGTGAAGGAGTTCATCACCGACCTAGGAGTCATACCCAATGCGTCGGGGCCGATCAAGCTCTTCTGTGACAACACTGGAGCTATTGCTCTTGCCAAGGAGCCCAGGTTTCACAAGAAGACAAGGCACATCAAGCATCGCTTCAACTCCATTCGTGAAAATGTTCAAGATGGAGACATAGATATTTGTAAAGTACATACGGACCTGAATGTAGCAGATCCGTTGACTAAACCTCTCCCTAGAGCAAAACATGATCAACACCAGAATTCTATGGGTGTTCGATTCATCACAACGTAACTAGATTATTGACTCTAGTGCAAGTGGGAGACTGTTGGAAATATGCCCTAGAGGCAATAATAAAAGCATTATTATTATATTTCCTTGTTCATGATAATTGTCTTTATTCATGCTATAATTGTGTTATCCGGAAATCGTAATACATGTGTGAATAAAAGACACCAACATGTCCCTAGTAAGCCTCTAGTTGACTAGCTCGTTGATCAACAGATAGTCATGGTTTCCTGATTATGGACATTGGATGTCATTGATAACGAGATTACATCATTAGGAGAATGATGTGATGGACAAGACCCAACCCTAAACATAGCATAAGATCGTATAGTTCGTTTGCTAGAGTTTTCCAATGTCAAGTATCTTTTCCTTAGACCATGAGATCGTGTAACTCCCGGATACCATAGGAGTGCTTTGGGTTTGCCAAACGTCACAACGTAACTGGGTGACTATAAAGGTATACTACGGGTATCTCCGAAAGTGTCTGTTGGGTTGACATGGATCAAGACTGGGATTTGTCACTCCGTATGACGGAGAGGTATCACTGGGCCCACTCGGTAATGCATCATCATAATGAGCTCAAAGTGACCAAGTGTCTGGTCACGGGATCATGCATTACGGTATGAGTAAAGTGACTTGCCGGTAACGAGATTGAATGAGGTATTGGGATACCGACGATCGGATCTCGGGCAAGTAACATACCGATTGATGAAGGGAATTGTATGCGGGGTTGCTTGAATCCTCGACATCGTGGTTCATCTGATAAGATCATCGAGGAGCATGTGGGAGCCAACATGGGTATCCAGATCCCGCTGTTGGTTATTGGCCGGAGAGTCGTCTCGGTCATGTCTACATGTCTCCCGAACCCGTAGGGTCTACACACTTAAGGTTCGGTGACGCTAGGGTTGTAGGGATATGAATATGCAGTAACCCGAATGTTGTTCGGAGTCCCGGATGAGATCCTGGACGTCATGAGGAGTTCCGGAATGGTCCGGAGGTAAAGAATTATATATAGGAAGTGCTATTTCGGGCATCGGGACAAGTTTCGGGGTCACCGGTATTGTACCGGGACCACCGAAAGGGTCCCGGGGGTCCACCGGGTGGGGCCACCTGCCCCGGGGGGCCACATGGGCTGTAGGGGGTGCGCCTTGGCCTATATGGGCCAAGGGCACCAGCCCCAAGGGGCCCATGCGCCAAGAGATAAAAAAGGGGAAGAGTCCCAAAGGGGGAAGGCACCCCCTAGGTGCCTTGGGGAGGAGGGATTCCTCCCTTGGCCGCCGCCCCCCTAGGAGATTGGATCTCCTAGGGCCGGCGCCCCCTCCCCCCCCCTAGGATCCCTATATATAGTGGGGGAAGGAGGGCCTCTCAATCCACGCCTTTGGTGCCTCCCTCTCCCTCTCCAACACATCCTCCTCCTCCATAGTGCTTAGCGAAGCCCTGCCGGAGTACTGCAGCTCCATCACTACCACGCCGTCGTGCTGTTGCTGGAGCCATCTTCCTCAACCTCTCCTTCCCCCTTGCTGGATCAAGAAGAAGGAGACGTTACGCTGACCGTACGTGTGTTGAACGCGGAGGTGCCGTCCGTTCGGCGCTAGGATCTCCGGTGATTTGGATCATGTCGAGTACGCCTTCCTCATCCCCGTTCTTTGAACGCTTCCGCGCGTAATCTACAAAGGTATGTAGATGCAATCCGATCACTCGTTGCTAGATGAACTCCTAGATGGATCTTGGTGAAACCGTAGGAAAATTTTTGTTTTCTGCAACGTTCCCCGACAGGGAGTTCCATAGAAACCTGTCACTCGCCATTGTTTCGTGACATCACTTTTCTTCCGCACCACTAGATCAATATGGCCGGCACTATAACTCTTGAGATCAGCATCCAAGTTCGCAGACCAAAACATACCAATCCCCCCACTCAAGCCCGCGCTGCTAACTGCAAAACAGCTCGCAAACCCTAGCAAGGTTTTCAAGCTCTCAACACGTTGAGCTGAAATTTTCGTCTCCATAACAAATAGGAGACCGGGCCCTTCCTACTTCACTATGTTGCGAAGCTCGCGAACTGCCGCTGGGTTCCCAAGCCCCCGGCAGTTCCAGCTGAGACAACTCATTGGTCCCGGCGGGGCTACTCCGCAGCTGCCGCCGAACAATCCGAGTTCTGAGAATTTGTGGGCGTAGGTTTCTTCTTCTTAGGCTCCGGCTCTATCCCATTATCTCCTACCTCGCCCACCCTCTTGTCCACTCCAGCTCTAAAAACCACCATGGCATTGGTGGCCTCATTGTTCTGTACCTGCTCTGGGGTGGACACCTCTGTCATTGTGATCTGTCGATACACCTGCTTCTGTCCCTGAGGCCCCTCCTTCCTCTTGTACCTCTGCTTGTTCTTCTTAGGAGGGGAGACCACCTCAGGGTTATCATCCCTTTTTGCAGTCGCCATGCGAGCTTCCTTATTACCGTTTTGACTAGATTGCTGTTCCTTGGACGAGCCCTCGCTGGACACTGCTTTCTTCTTCTCTTCCGGCGCCCTCAGACAAGTCTTGAATGGTAGATCACCGTTTTCATCTCTCGAGCCCGACGTCGGACAGTGAAGATCCGAATGGCCCAAACGCCCGCATGAAAAGCAGAAGTTGGGCACCTGTTCATACTGAATATCATACCAGTCCCTGCTACCTCTAGCCGCGGAATCAATCAAGATCCATCGCCGCAATGGCTTCCGGACATCAATGGTTACCCTGGCTCTCAGGAAACCACCAAAGGGGTCGAATTGAACAGTAGATGCGTTCTCATCAATTTGCCTTGCCACTGCTTTGCCCCTTACATCACTTCTCAGATTAAACGGGAGGTTTAGAACCCTAGCCCAAATCTGAAGTTTATCGAACCGTAACTCTGACGGCTGCATACTCTCCTTAAACTCCGTGAGAATCACAACATGTTTGCTCACATGCCATGGTGATCCGTCCCACACGCGATCGCGATCACGTTGGGTCTCAAATTCAGCCACGAAGATGTTCTCACCAGCCGAGTGGAATACCAGGCCTCTAGGGTTTCCCCAAGCCGGGCGCAAAGCGTTGGCGATCGTCTGGATATGCAATGAATTCCGGTGCAGGACCTTCCCCGCGATCGCCCATACCTGCCTAGCGCCGTCGTCCACATCGTCCAAGACCAGCGGTGTTGCCTCCTCTTCCGTGAGATCAAGCTTCCCCATGGCTTCCTCCATGCGCGCCCTCGCCGTCCTAGGCGAGAGAGCCCCCTTGCCACTCGATGATCTCGGTGCCGCGGCCATCCGGGTTCCTCTGCGCAGCCCGCCGGTGAAATCGGTCGGCGGCCGCCGTTTTATCCACTCGAAACCCTAATCGCCTCCTGAGGGCTCCTAGTTTTCCGGGGAAAAAGGGGCTTCTAATTTTCCTTTGAGTACTGTGTGTGGACTATCATCAGATGCTCAAAGGGCTCTGAAAATGGTCATCATGAATGGCTCGCCTTCGGGCCCACCAAATCGCCCATATAATAACGAGTACGCGCGTAGTATCCGTCGGTGGGAGGGTGTCCAGTAACCAGAGCATCCACAACTTGGGATCTGCGTCAAGTAGTGGATCTTCGCACAGACCCAATCAAGCTAGCGATCGAACTGGGCTGGCCCATCTTAGAAGTTAATGAGTACACACATCCAGTTTTAGGAACATTCTGGAAAGTTTCATCCTAGTTTCTCCGGTTTTGGGAACATTCTAGAAGGTTTGTAAACCATTTTTATTGGTTTTTCGCCTTCTCATGGTTTTTTTACTAATTGTTTTTTTTCTTTCTTTCTGTTTCTTCTTCTTTTCTTTTTTCTTTTTCTTTTTGTTTCAGTTTCTTTTCTTTATGTTTTTGTCCAAAAATTTCATGATGTCTTCAGAAAAAATGGGGATTTCAATAAATAATTCCGTTTAGAAACTTGTTGGCTAATTTCAAAGAATATTCATATTTCCAAATTTTGTTTCGAAGGTTGAAAACATCTTCTTGTTTTAAAAATTGTTCACAAATTTCAATAATTGTTCATGTTTTAAAATTTTGTTTGGGAGTTTAAAGATAAATTCCGTTTCAATAATTGTGCGCAGTTTACAAAAAATGTTCATGTTTTCAAAAAAATTGTCCGATGTTTTTAAAAAACATCTAGTTTTCATAAAATGTCTGCGTTCTGAATTTTGCTTTGGAATTTCAAAAAATGTTCCCATTTTAAAATGTTGTGTTTTCAAATTTTGTTCCAGAGTTTCATAAAATGCTCGTGTTTTCCAAAAAAATAGAAATTTCAAAAAGTTCCCGTTTTGAAAAAATGTTCACGTGTTCATTTTTTCCCCGAGTTTGAAAAAATTGTTCATTATTTTCAAAAATAAAATCCCGTTTTTGGATTTTTTTTAAATCACAAATTAAAAAAGTGTTCACGTTTCATAAAACATTCTTCTTTTTTGGAAACAATTTTTTTGCGTTCGAAATTTAGAAAATACTCGGATCTGCGATGGTTTTGGTTCTTAATTGATTCGCGCAGCAAAATATTCAGATACGGTCGTTAATTCAACTGGCAGCTTGGTCGCCTCCTCCCAGCTCCATTCGCCCACCATTAAAAAAAAAAAGCTCCACTCGCCTGCGCCGGCATCGCAGCCCCCTCTCCGCCGGCGACTTCGCCCAGCGATTGCGCCGGCTACCCTTGACTCCCGTGAAACCCAGATCCGCTCAAAGGCACTTACTTTCCTCCACCGCATCGACCCGCCGGAAGAAAGGAGTGCGGCCGGCGACCTGAGCCTCCTCGCCCCGGCAGCGGCGAGCCTTCTTCCCCCCTCCCCCGATTCGAATGAGGTGAGCCTTTATCCTTCCTCTTCTCTCCTAATTTCTTCTTCACCTCTTTTCATCTCGCGGGAATAGACCCTAGGCAGCTAGGATTTCCCCCCTAATTCAACTCTACCTACATGTACTTACCCAGCTGAGGGGACTCCAATAGTCCGATAGATGATGGATGCTTCCGAGGAGATTTCCCCACTGTAAGAGCATCCAGTCTCCCCATCCCTTCAGATTGCTCCCCAATTTGTTTCATTTCCAGCAGTACTGTATTTCTTCAGTGTCCTGCAGTTTGTTTGATGCTGATGTTTTTATGCCATATTGGTGGAAGCAATCGGCCCATTGCATTGATGCTTTTGCTTTGTTCGCCGCTCCGATTTTCCAGGCTCCGTCCAGAGAAGAAACCGTGTGCCGATGGCGAATCGCAGCAGCATTCACCGGCATCCATGGTGCCGGTATCCAAGGTGCTCGACGACGACAACCTCCTCATTGAGATCCTCCTGCGCGTCAGCTTCCCCACCACACTTGTATGCGCCGCCCTCGTCTGCAAGCGCTGGCTCTGCCATGCCTCTGACCCCAAGTTCCTCAGCCTTTTCCGCAAGCGCCACCCGCCTCGCCTCCTTGGCTTCTACATATATATAGGGTCGTCCTGGTTATGGTTGGGCGCCCCCCTGCTCTTCGTCCCGATGCAGCCCCAGCCCCCAGAGCTCGCCCCCTTCATCTGCCGGGTCGCGAGCCATAGCTTCGGCGCCGACAATGACAGATTATGCATCATGGATTGCCGGAATGGCAGCGTCTTAATCAGATGCCGCAGAGGAACTATATTGACACATGGAGTGCACCGCCCACTATGCCCCCAGAGAGACATTGATGTCATCCCACCACTCCCAAGAGCCCAGTACCACGGTCAAAAATTTTTCAATACAATCCTCTCCAAAGAAGAAGGCGGTGTCTTGTCCTACCTGTATATGTTGGCCGAATTTTTCAGCAAGCCAAAAATTTTCAGGGTGCACGTGTATATGTTGCAAGGGGGCATCTGGTGCATGCATGCCTCGGCCACGACACAGCTCCCTCGTCTGCTGACGTCACTGGAAGTCGTGCTCGTTGACGAGAAAATCTATATGGCTGACACCTTCAGTGATGAAATTATTGTCTTGGATATGACAACCTCGGGTTTCTACACAATTCCGCTCCCACAAGGAGTGAATTTTCACTGTGTTCGCACCATCATGTCACGCGCCGGTGATGCTTCTGGTGTATATCTCACCCATATCCATGTCAAGGAGCTACAACTTTGCATCTGGCTCCACAAAGGGGACAACTGGTTGTTGGTTCATACAATTTGTTTGCATCAGATGTGGGATAATTTGAGGATGCTAGATCAGACCCTTGAGGATGAGCATATTAGTTTTACTTGTATAAGCAATGTGGGGGATAATGCTGAATTTGTGTTCTTGGAAATGTGTGGCTGCATTTTCTATCTGGATGTCACAAGCAAGACACTGCGTAAAGTGCATGGGGTGACAGTAAAGGATCGACCGTTCAATGATGTCTATCCTTTTATGATGATTTGGCCGCCCAAATTCCCCGCGCCCAAGGATGATCCTGCAAGGTTTGCTATTTTGGCCTTTAGATGGTCTGTATATTCCTTTTGTTGAGGTTACATAGTTTTGCAATATGCACTAGTTTGGTATAGCTGTGGTATGGTATTAGTATATGCTTGATTCTTTGGGCCATTTTAACAATACTAACTACGCGATATTAGATAATGCTTCCCTTAAGATGTCTTAAAATCACTTGTGCAATGGGCTAATATTACGTGGTGTTTACGACCATACAAGGTATAGAACATGTATAGGAGCTTGACCTCTGTACTTCATTATCGTGAAATATTATCACAAACCAATCAAGCCTGGAATTTTAACTTCTCATTTCTTAAGTCATTATTTTTGCTGAACCTATGTATGTGATTGTCTTCACTGAAACTTATGCATGAGATTGTAATACTTGTTTTTTTTCGCTGAATGTTGCTTAGTATTTTTTTGCCTTGGACACAAATGGATGTACATTTTACACAACCAGGTATTGTTGAGGTTATACTACAAATGGCTAGTCCAAGCTAACGCTTGATAATTTGGGCTTGTGTGTCAGGCATTTTTCCTTGTATGATTAGATTTTTTGTTTTACTGAAATACAAACTATGAAATGGAAACATGTTGCTCTGCAAATATATATACCATTTAAGCTCTATTGGCTGTAGCTTTTGATAAACTAAAAAAAAACCCTATGTTGCTGGACAAAGTTAATTTTTTGATTTCTGAGTGTACATAACATTTGACTAACAAATGGTAATAAAATGTTCTGATGCTGAATTACCTCTACTACATCCTGATCCTTCCTCTGTTTCCTTGAACCAGAAATGCCATGTGAAGGAGGATGATATCAGGAAGTTTTTGGATGGTGAGCGACAAGGGTGAGCAGAGAACTGCATTTCCTTGGCTGCAGTTTCACTGTAACTCATAGTGTATTAGTTGAGATGATGTATAACTGGAGCAGGTAGTCCTATCCCTATGGTACCATGCCTACTTGTGACCAACATATTTGGTTTTGTGACGAAAACTCCCTGTATGCATGTTAATTAATAGTTATGTTTTCTGATCCACTTGGGTCATTCAGTCCGATCCACTTGGGTCATTCAGTCCGCTGCTTGCTCTTTTAGTTAGTTGTGGTGTTTGTAACTCTAATTTACCAGGCAAAATAAAACAAAAAACATCTCTTTGAGGTCAGTCTGTCTACTTTACATGGATGGCCATGGCGCTGGCTTCATCATTTTCACTGCAATATCAGTGGCTAGATGGATCATAGGTGTCCTGCTGAAGCTGAAACAAATGTACAGATCTAGTGCACATCATGTTCCAGTAATCCGTTGTGTGTCATTTTAGTGAGTGTTTTGCTATGTCAATTATTTTGTCTAGCATCAAGATCATTGATGCTGATACTGCTGCAGTAGAAAATTTGTCATGATTCCATATTATTTTATCATTCCATGCGGATACAGTGGTAACATAACTGGGGTCACTAACAGTTCTACATTGGCGCCGGCAATTGGCTGATATTATTAATTGAGCAAATTTGAGTGGGACTACACTCTGGATAAGGTCAATTAAGGATGATCTACTCTTTGTAAATGACTGAGCTTGCCTCTGGCTCTGCCTCTCCGATTAAGCAGGTGAGAGTTCTCTGTTCTTCTTCCTTGTACGCCATGAATCATTGAACTATGATACCTTCAGTAGTTCTGTATGAGAGTGGTGCTAAGGCAATATTTTTGCAATGTTGCTGATGTTGCTCAGTAACCCCCATCCTGAATCCTTTTGTTTCAGCTTGGAACAGAAATGCCATGTAAAGAACAAGGACGTGAGGAAGTTCATGGTGAGCACATATTTCCTCTGTAGCTCGTAGCAGAAACTGTATTGTATTAGAGTTGAGAACCAACATTATCTGCGGATAATGTGCTTCCTAGGATTGTATCCTACCAGCTTTTGTATATCATTTCATCCGTCTAATTGTTCAAAGAAAATAGTCTTTAGATCCAACTAGTTAATGTAAATGATAATTGGTGATTTGGTCAACTTCATCTAGTGCGGCATTTTGACTGCCGGTACTTACTTTTGGATTTTCATTGTATTTTCTGAACATAATGTAATATATATCTAGTATTCAAGTGAGCTCATGCGTAATTGTATTAAAACATGGTGGTCTCCTTCATAAACTCCGCCACACCTGAAAATCATTTCTGCCTCCGTGGTTGCTCTACAGAGATGGCAATTAATTAATGCTAAGTCCATCCCAACTATTTGATTAATTAATTAATTAATTGCAATGAATATGCTTAATCTACTCACGCATATATGTTATTTTATGGTTTTCACAATCAAATATACTCCTCCTTTTGGTAGTAGTAGCTTTGGCCTGTTGGTGAAAGATGGAAATCCTCTTCTCTGAGCCACCAACTATCAAATTTCAAACTGAGATTGGTAGTAGTAGCTTCCCATGTCCATCAATTTTTGAACTTAAAACTGAGATTGGGATCGCAGTAAGTTGAAGCAACTAATGGAAGCTAAAATATGATCATGATCATTAGTAATTAGGCAAGTGATTGCACAATTGCGCATGGGCTAGACACAGATCAAGGACTCGAGGTGATCCTGGATGGACGCGGCTTGTCTGCCGTGAAGAAGGCACGGCAGAACTGCCGTGGAGCATAATCTCAGCCGTTCTTATCTCGTCAAGCTGATCCAACGAACAGCAAACAACCCGTCTCTCTTCCCTTCTACTCTGTGAGTATTTCCATTTCCGAGCAACAGAGCTAACGCAGAAAGGAAAAACAGAGCATAGTCGAACGTCCAGCAACGCCGTGGCTGTCCGATGTTGCCGTGGCTGTCCGATGACGCACTGCCGCCGCCGTCGGACTTGTCACCGTCTCGTCGCTCTCGACGGCAAGGGAGCAAAACTGACGACCTCAAGCAGAACGCCGGCCTAAAGTTCAGACTATGAGCAAGCCTGAAACACACACAAAGAGAACCAGGAAGTACAAAACAAAGCCACCTTGGCTGCTACTAAACGCTTATCTCATTCCTTAATCAACACATAGTCAGAGATACAATTTTCAATCAACAAACGTCAAAGTGTTGATGCACATTTTGCACTGGAGCATCACAGAGTCACAGACGGATTACTACGCCATGTCCCAAAAGGCCAAATTGCAAATGCTTGTTTTAGAGGATTTCTAAATTTCTAAACACACAAATCCTGGAGCCACACCAAACACTTCTTAAAACTTCGTCTTAAAATCTTTGCATGATCAAAAGATATATTCGGCATCAATGTCTTCAATACTAGAAGCCTGCATTTTAAAGAACATTTGATATCTTAACACCAATGCATTATTGACTTTAGCAAAACCTGATATCTCAACACACTTGCACATGGAACATGCCGTCAATAGATCGGTGAAGCTTCGGAACCCAGAACCTCGGGAATTATTATTCTGATTTTGTGTATTTGTGCTCCCACTTTCTTGTTGCTGGGAACCCAACATTTAAGTAAGTCTCTTGTTTCAGAAAACTTCAACATTCAAGTAAGTCTCTTGTTGCATATAATAAAGAACATACCTTAGGTAACTCTTGTGCTTTCACAACTTCAGCTTGTTCTTTCTTCTTCTTCCCCTTGTGGAATTTGTCAAGCCACCTTAGTTTCTCCTTTTTGTTTTCTTCCGAGGATATTTTTTCTTCAGGCGCGCAGAAGCTAAATGATCATTAGATTTTTCTGCTATTACTTGTGTATCACATCCCTTATCAGGGTTACTTTCATTTCCATGTTGCAGCTTGGCAGCAATAACCTTACGAACACTATCGAGCGCATCATCTAGTAAAACACAACATTCTTCAGATCTAGACGCTGGAGTGGCCAAATTTACGAACTTGTGCGAGAGATATTTGTAGCGAAGAACAGCAGCCAACATTGGATTCTCAACAACATTTCGTCCACTTCTATCTTGAACAGTTCCAGACCGTGCTTCTCAAGTCCATCGCTTCAAAATATAATGCGCTGGTAGTAACTTAATGTTCATCAAATCAAGAATTCGAAGAGCATGCACACATAATATCCCTATTCTCTCAAATTGTCCACAACTACAAAAAGCTGTTTGCTCCAATGGATTAGCAATGACTTTGCATTCCTCTTCAAAGGTTGGCGCTTCAAAAGGAGTACTAATAGTTACTGCAAATTCATACTCCACATTCAATTGTTTAGTGCAAGCTGCAATGGATCTCTCATATTCTTTTTGGAAACATTCAAATATGACCGGAGTGTAAACTTGGCTTGCTTGGACCAGCATGGGTGTTCTCATTTTGACCCTAGGTACTAGCTCCCTTGACTCATACTCCGAACTCAACTCAATGTCTCGTTTCCCTTGCACAACCCTTTCAAAATGCTTGAAAAAACGGATCACGTCAAGATCTGATTTCAAATGGTGCTTGAGGTCATTGTTCAAACTTTCACTTAGTTGTGTACTTCGCATCCCCAAGGTGAATGCATCCTTCATATAACATGCAGCCCACTTCTCTTTTACCTTATAAATGCTATTTGACCAAGTTTGTTTCTCTACTTTAGTTCTCATGGTGTGAAAAGCTTCCTCAAAATTTTCCAGCTCTTCGTACTCGAACACACAAGCACTAAAGTCTGCAAGAATATTTGATCCTTCCTTTTCCTTGTCCTCTTCATTTTCTTTGTCCTTATCCTTGTCCTTGTCCTTGCGACAAGATAAATGTTTAACGGCATTTTGCATTATGTGAAAAGTGCATAGCCCATGTCGTGCTGCTGAAAACACACTCTCCACTGCATTTCCCATTGCAGTGTCTTGATCGGTATATATGGTCTTGGGCTGCTTCTGATTGTGTATTGACAGAAAAGTTTCAAAAAGCCATCTAAAAGATTCAAATGTTTCATCATACAGAAGACAAGCACCAAAAATAACAGTTTCTCTGAAATGATTGAACCCAACAAATACGCCAAACGGCTGATGCTCCTTGTTTGTTCCAAATGTGGTGTCAAAAGTTACAACGTCACCGAAATGAGCATAGTCAATTATCATTCTTGCATCAGCCCAGAATATATTTGTGATCTGTTCTTCACAATCATGTTGTATGTCATATTGAAATGATGGATTTTCTCGGATTTTATCCTGGAAATATTTCAAGATACTTCCTGCTTCACCATATTTTAGTTCCCTTTGGCGCTTAGTACGCAAGTATTTTTTGTGATCCCGTTGAATGTAGCCAAGGATGGATGATCCGCCAACTCGCCGGCAAGCTGATTCATGTGCAGCTTTTGGTCCAATACCTGAATCATCGGCAATTTCAATCTCAAACGCTTGAATTTCAGTTATCTTTCACTGTGAGGGCATGAGGCGGCATGTTTCTTGCAACTGCAACATGTGATTGTGTTCAAGAACAAGATCAAAAACTTTGTAATTACCATTTTCCCGATCTATTGTGAGACCCATACGAGCTTGGCAACCAGTCCTAATTTCTGCTCGAGGTTGCTTAATATGCTTATCTCTTTTGTCTTTTCCTCGACGACCCTCTTTACGACACACAAATCTGCATGAAGTGATTGTTCCATCAAATTTGCTCGGATTTGAGCACCTTTTCCTAACACCAAACCCAACTCTGCCACCATAATGCCCCCAAAAAATCCAAGCCTCATCCAAACTGCTAAACTTCATGCCAATGTGTGGTATCCAGCTTGGTACATCATTTCTGTAAAATAGCCAACACCAGACAATGGTTAGGAGATTGGACACAATTGTTTCGTCTAAAACATAAAGAGGATTATGTTGCTGTTGTTGTAATGCTTCTCACTTACCCAATTGAAGCAGAGGTCTGGTTTTCCTCGTCGATTTGTTGGTTCTCCATGCTACAGAAGCTCACTTGGGTGGATTGCACAAAATCAGCAGTGATTAAACAGAATTCAGAGTGATGTAGAAAAGATAAGAAGATGAGGGTGAAGGTGGACTGTGGCCGACGGCAAACAAGATCGTGGATTGTGTTTTACCTTCAAGAATATGGAGAGCGTGAGGGTTAATGGAGGGAGGCAGCGGCGTTCGGATGCTGTCGGCCACGGCAGCCCGCCGTCTTCCGAGTTGATCGCTGTTTGTAGCGACGACCCGCCGTCTTCAGCGATGATCGCCGGCGGCCACGGCGGCGCGCCAGTGGATGATCGTCTTCGTCTCTCCGCGCCCAGCCGAGAACCTGACTTTTGGCGCCAGAATACGAGCTGGCGGCTGCTTTTTGGCGCCAGCGAAAGAAAGAAAGGAGAGATTTGGCGTGCGCCCTGCGTGCGTACGTGGACGGGGCTGTTTTGCTGTTCGTTGGATCAGCTTGATGAGACAAGAACAGCTGAGATTATGCTCCACGGCAGTTCTGCCGTGCCTTCTTCACGGCAGACGAGACTAGAGCAGAAAACTTATTATTATTATTTTTTGCGGGGAGCAGAAAACTTATTATTATTATTATTTGCGGGGAGCAGAAAACTTATTTAGACCAAGTGTAGTTCTCTGGACCAGAAAATCCCATATCAAACAGAGCACAAAGCTGAACTTAAGCGGCATGTACGAATATAATTCACGTTAAGGCCTCCTTTGGTTTGTAGGAATTTCATAGAAATGCTATAGGATAGGATTTGCAAAAGAAAATTTTCTTTGAAGCCCTTTGGTTTGTAGGAATGGATTCCTATTCCTGTGTAGGATAGGTGTAGGATAGGAATCAATTCTTCACATTTTGGAGGAAAAAGACATTAGCTGGGACTCAATGAAAAAATTCCTATCCTATGCATCAAATAACATCTCTTTATTGATAGGAATTGAGATGCATGTCATCTCACTTTCTATGGTTTTTCTATTCCTATAACATTTATATCCTATGAACGAACCAAAGGAGGCCTAACATAATTCCCCACACAGAAGACTGATTTACCTAGATTATCGTACATAAAACTAGTATAATATGGCTCCGAATCTCCTGCTGGCAATCACACCCGCACACACTAGGCGAAAACTAACCCTTGGCGCTACTTGAACACCCCCGAAGCTAGCTAGGATAACATAAGAACTACTGTAGCAAACTAGGTAGAGACCTGCACTTCCTTCGACGTTGTTTTCTCACATCTCAAACAGGTCTTGTCCTTAAACACTACCACCATAGCACTTTCATAATGGTGGTCGATGAAGTTCGCCGGCTTACCGTCCGGAAGGTGCTGTTGCCGGCGGCAGCAGAGAACGCACGGACGCGCCATCACATCCCCCACCGCGCGCGCCCTTCGTTCCTCCTCTCGAGCCGGTACGGCCCCCGCCTGTTGCGCCTCCCAAGAGCTTGCCATTACCGCCAACGCCCTTGCCCTTGCCCCTTGCCGCCACCGGCGGTGGCCGCCATGTTCACGCTCAGCTTCTTGTTGTAGTCCTTCCCCATGAGCGGAGTACCACGCCACGCGCTCGATCTCGATCCGTGACTCTGCGTCCTTGTTGTTTCGATCGCTTGGTTTGGGGTGCGACATCCGCGGAGGCATGGATGCGGTTACCTATTAGGCCCCGCTTGGAATAGGGGTAAATCTATACACCCGTATTACTTTTACAAGTTTATATCACTAGGCATGTGTGATTTCCATCCGGAAATGAAAACGACACGTACATGGATCTAAGAAGACACGCACAGCCCCTCCGTTTTTGGTCTATATATAGTCAAGGTTTTGGTTACCGCATATTTCCGTACCCCTCAGTAAATCGTTATACCGAGTAAAAAATACCAGTTTTTTGAAATTTTTGAATTTAAACACTCGATTTACAGTAAAGTACGTAGGATCTAATTAATGCCATGAGAGTTGGTTCTCGCATGTTGGTAGCAACCTAGTTCCTGTTTTGAGAGGTCTCTGGTTCGAATATTCGTTCATTCACTTATTTGAATTCAAAATTCAACTATAAAATTCGTTCGAAATATTCTCGATATTTCTCGGTAACCGTGGTAACCACATTTACCCGGCCCCCTCGGTAAAATTGCCTCATTCGGTAATCAAAACCTTGTATATAGTACAGTTTTTTGTTTTGCGAGAAAAACTTCTGATCTATTCATTAACTGGCAAGGTAGAAGAAAGAACACCAAAAGTAAAAGTTACATTCAGATCCATAGACCATCTAGCGACGACTATAAGCACTGGAGCGAGTCGAAGGTGTGACATTCATCGTCCCTCCATCACCAGAGTCAGTCAAACCTTATTATAGTAGACAGTCGGAAAATCGTCGTGCTAAGGCCCTAGGGGACCATCGCACCAGAACAACAACAACAGCCGATAATGTGAAGCATGGATTGGAAGGATCCAACCTGTATAGTCACGAACATAGAGGAACGAAGAGTCAATTCAAGCAGATCCACCAAAGACAAACGCCGATTGAATCCCACGAGATCCGTCGAGAGAAACCTCCACACACCCTCCGATGACCCTAGGAGCACCAAAGGGAGAGGGCGCTAGAAAGAACCTCATTCCATCTTCAGTAAACCGCTGCCGCGTCGCCTTTCTAAGCATGATACAAACTCGAGCAGAACAATACAAAAATAAAAAGGAAGCCCTCCCGCCGGCAAAGACCAGGATTCACGGCGCCTCCATGGCCCTAAGGCCACACGAGATGAGGTAGGCCAGTGGCAGTGCTGCGGGAGGCAGTGGAAACCCTAGCGTGGGCGCCCTTGTGTGGGTAGGAGCGAAGCGGATCCACTAAAATTAATTGTAAAACTGAGATTAAACTTATTATTTTTGCACTCCCTATGTTACAGAAAGGAGAATCAAGATCTTTTGTCTATATGATACAAGTGTTAGTACCAAATTCACTCCTTAGGATTCACCATGTTTGTCGTGAATAGGTGGACAACTTGCCCCCCATTGACGATGGTGATGACGAAGAAAAGTGGCAACGCGGATGGAGTGCAAAGGCCATGTGAGGATTTGTTTGTCTCATTGTGACGCACAGGCTCTTCTGCTTATATCAAACAAGGGAATATTTCGTCCCATGAATAATCCCAAGACAGACTCCCTCATGCAAACTAAGCTATTTCTCCTCCCAATTCCTATTTTCTATCCTCCTCCTAGTTACAGTTGAATAGACCAAGTTTGATCATTTGGCAAGCAATCAAGCTATGAGTACCAAAATTTAAAAAACCCGGCAGCTAGGCGCTGGTCGGCCAACAAAAATTTCGGTCGATCGGGCACCAGGCGTACAATCAAAGCCATTAGGTCCGCGCGATCCCCCTCTTCCACCCCCGCGCCTTCTTCTCTAAAGAAACAAACCCCCATCGCGTCGTCATGGACGAGTGACACACCCGCCCTCAAAGCAACGCTAGGCGCGTCTCGCCAGTCACTACTATCGCTGTCGATTGCCGCCCCTCACCCCGTCGTCTCTTGTGTTTCTTGTCGGCTCCGCACATGCAGCGGCATGCCTCCATGGTTGCAGCTCCCCCTAGTGACGGTCCCAACTCCGGGGCCAGTAGCCGCAGCTTCCGGTGGAGACGGTCACCGGTCGGAGCACCTCCGGCGACGCCCTCGCAAAAAAATGTACTCTCCATTAGGTGCCAACAACAACAAAAAAAGTCAGACAATTGTTGCAAAAAAGTGTATTGGTTCCAGCAAAAACTAGCTCACCGATGCCGCATGTTGTCGCCATTGTAGCAAAATTGTTAACTGGTTGTAGCTTCCGCAATGTAGATAAACAACATCGACGTTGGCCGGCTTCTACGTATGGTGACAACAAACCCTGTCGCTGCTGGTAGCAAAAAACCGCATGGTTTGCAGCAAAAAAAAACGTTGTCGCGCATCGTCGGGGTCGTATCATCTTCACAAATGATGTAGCAAAAAAAAAATATGTGTTGCCGGTAGTAGCAAATGAAGCCGCCGGTTGTAGCATAACACTAGTTCCAGCAAACAAAAACAACGACAAAATCTAGTAGTTGATTCCAGCAAAAAGGTTTATTGGTTGAAGCATCCCTCACCGCCGGATGTAGCATATCCCGTGGCCGGCTGCAACACTCTATAAATAAAAAACGAAGCTGTGTATGGGCACATCCATAAAGACTATTGCATCATCGTGAGCGTCGACCTCACAGCGGTGTGTGTGAGGGGATGGAGGACAACAACTATTGGGAAAAAGAACGGCACCGCCACCCCATGCAGAAACCATGGGGAGGCTCGGTCGTGAGGTGGCTGACATGCAGCACTGCCATCCCCACGCAGAAACCAGCAGCCTGCGGTAGTTCGTTGCGGGAGAGAAAAGGACGTGAAAAGGAGCAGCAATGGACCGTATCTCTTTTTAGGCAAATGGACCGTAGATGGAAATGGAAGAAGAAGAAGAAGATATTAAAAAATAAGATCCATGGGCTAGCATCTCAAGACATATCTCTACTCCTAATGGAGCAGTTGGTAGTCTCGCTTCCAGGTTTTTTTTCGTCCCACCTATCATGGTTTTTTTTCGTCCCACCTACCATGGTTTTTTTTCAACCGGTTTTTTTCATCACACCATCCCCACCCCTACCCCACCCCATTCACCGCACGCAGTCAGGTTCCGTTTCCCCCCTTACGTCCCCGATTCATGCATGACAATCAATTCTTTCCAAACGCAATCATGCATGACAATCAATTCTTTCCAAACGCAATCAATTAACTTAAGGTAACCAGACACAATCAATTCAATAAAACGGAGCGATATCTCGGGCGATTTTCTTGCTCCCGATATATAATGGTGCTAGCCAATCTGTTAACAAATGAGAAGGAAACAATCACGTGTATGTAGGGAAGATAATCGTGGAGATTGCAGGGCAGTTAAGGCCATGCGTCACATGCAGGAAGGATTTCCCGAGTTCAGCGAAAGAGAAGGAAATCTGAGTTGGTGAATAGTCTCCACGATTTATTTTCGTCTGGCTTTTTTTCGTCTGGTTTTTCTTCGTCCCACCTCCCACCACCACCCTCTCACCGGTTTTCCTCTTTTCTCGTCTAACCGGCAACACCCAATGTATTTATGGTAATCAATCATAATTAATCCACGTATAGTAAGGCTATAAACTCAGAAATCTCAAATATGATTATTATAGTAATAAATCCATCCAGGTATGGTAAGGTCATAACTCAGGAAATTTCGAATATGGTAATTATATGGCAATAAATCAATCCAGGTATGGTAAGGCTATAAATATAAAGGAAAACTATTCCTGTGAGACGTCTAATACATGGCTTTCGTCAGACCAGCATCTCACCAATCGTTTTGGAGCCATGCATCCAACAACACCTGGCTGTACTATATAACCCCTCCGAATCATCCTCACATCCACCATCAAACCCTAATCAACTACCTCCCCACCCTCTCTGCCACACCTGCCATCTGGATCCTCCTCGCTTCAACCTCGCTCTTATCGCACCACCGCATCTACGTTCGACCAGCAAGTCCTCCGGCAAGAACGCACACACCATGTCGCCTTGATGGCTAAGCATGTGCATGTGTGCTTCATGCCCCCACAACGCTCCTTGTGATCCGTTCATCGCGCTGCATCCCCAATCTGGCCGGTGTGGCACTGTAATTTCGCCGGTGTGCAGACCTTCGTTTCCTCTGCTACTCCTCGTCAGACATTTTGTATTGCTGCTTGAAGTGGTATGGTCGTGCTCTGCTCGTTGAAGCCTGTAATTGGGGTTGCATGCTATAGACTCATGAGGTCCCTTTTCAATGTGGCTGCGTGGTAGCGATGCTCTCATGCGTGCTACGTCGGCTGTGCTCCAGCGGTCTTGCATTTGGCCGGGTTGAAGGATACCATATGTGTAGTAGCCACACGTGATTCAGATTTTGTTCACATTGGAAGTACAAGTGATTGTTGTTGGAAACAAATTTCCACTCTTTTGGAAGCATAATTTTCTTCGGTCAAAATGTATATGTAAAATTATTGGTATACTTTCTACCTGCAATTCAATTACCTATCAATGGTGTATCCAACATTGCTCTATTTTTCTTCCTACACATAAGAAAAATCTCTATTCCTAAGGGAGCAGTTGGTAGTCTCGCTTCCAGGTTTTTTTAGTCCCACCTTCCACGGTTTTTTTTCGTCCTAAAAAAATCTACGAAATTTCGTAGGTTAACCAGGGACAACTCCCACCTCCCAGGTTTTTTTCGTCCCACCTCCCATGTTTTTTTGGTACCTCGTCCCACCTCACACTAAGCCGCCACGAACCGCAAAAACCGCCTACCTTAGCCAAAACAACAAATCTCTCTCATTAATGCAATTTTCTTTAGGAAACAAATAATGGATTCTTTCCTACCTTAGCCAAATCAACGGATCTTTTCTATTAATGCAATTTGCTTTAGCAAACAAATAATAGATTCTTTCCTACCTTAGCCAAATCAACGGATCCCTCCCATTAATGCAATTTGCTTTAGCAAACAAATAATAGATTCTTTCCTACCTTAACCAAATCTACGAAATCTCTCTCATTAATGCAATTTGCTTTAGGAAACAAATAATAGATTTTCAGGAAACAAATAATCTCTAATCTCTAATAATTTCTACTCCTAATGAAACAGTTGGTAGTCTCCTCCCACCTTCCATGGTTTTTTTTGGTACCTCCTCCCACCTTCGCTGGTTTTTTTTCGTAGATTTTTTTCGTTCCCTCCCCTCACTTCATCGGTTTATTTTCGCGTCACCCTCTCACACAACGAAAGAAATCTAAACAGATCAGAACTTTTCATACTGGCGCAAGTTATTTAGTAATGTAGAATCAATCACGAACAATCTCTAAAGATCAAATCTAAATTAATTAACCTTACCTTAAATCACTCAGTTACATTAATTAGAAAACAAATAATTGATTTTCAAAAAATCGCTCAATCACGTAAACCTTACCTTAACTCACGGATGGTAATCAATCTCCAAACAAAGGAAACAATACATCGAGGGAGCAGTAAATAAACTCCCTTTCTTATGACATGTATATGATCTTTCCTTCCCTCTACGTTGTCGAGCGTTCTTGATTCTCGAGCCGATGCTTGGGCTGCGTCACTGGGTCGCGACGGTGCTGGAGGACGAGGACGGCGAGGCCGGGTGCCGCGGCACCGCGTTGGCCGCGGCCGGTGAAGGGGGCAAAGAAGGGCGGCTTCCCTGGCCCTGGCCATGGCCGTGACCCTGTGAGTTGGTGCGGTGGAAGTGGCACTTGAAGGACACGGCGTGGGTGGCCGACGCGCAGACGCGCTTGGAAGCGGGCCCGTGGCCCGTGACGGACGGCGCCGACGCCGACCCGGGCCACCTTCTCCGCGTATTCTTGAAGCTGTGGCTGGCCGATTTACATGAAATTAATTCCCTCAATTGTGGTGGCAAATATAATACACATAATACATATTGTTATGTACTAGCTTGTGTGTGTGAAATAGATGGATTATGGTCCCGTAGCCAATAAGATGGATATGTGTGTGTTAGAGAGAGAGAGGGAGAGGGGGAGAGAGTGAGGAAGAGGGAGGCAGAGAGTGTATGTGAGGAATTGATGATAAAAAAGGTCGCCAATGTCACTTATATATATGAGAATATTAATATTGAACTTTTAAAGTTAATGTGGCCCCGTTACAACGCACGGGTGTTCTTCTAGTTTTTATAGAAACCCACCCGAATGAGGAACCAGAAATTCATTCAATCCCGACGGGATTCGAACCCTGGCAGCCACCTGGTCCAGTCCCAGTCCAGCGGCACCCGAGAAATAAAACGGTTCGTTGGATTTGCCTTGATCCAACACCGCTCGCGCGGCCGGCCGAAGCTATCGTTGGATCTGCCTCGGTCGGCCGAAGTTTCGACGGCCTGGCAAACGTTTCCCTTTCAAAAGACCATCTCCAGAATTTATGAACAAGCTCCCTGCTCCGATAACACTACCAATGCTTGGCTCATCTGCTAGCTCATTTTAATTACTGTAATAAGATTTTATTTAGTTGGTTGGGCGAGCCCCTTGACTTTATTGTCAGTAAACTTTTAGATGATATAAACATTATTTAACTTTTAATAAAACTAGTCATGATGGCCTTTTCTCAAAAAAAATAATACTTAACCACAAATCTATTTTGTAAATTTAAAATAGTAGCTTCCCATGTTCTTTTGAAGAAATGGCGGTAATATTTACTGATATAAAACTGAGACTAGACTAGTAGTAGCTCCCTGTGTCCGGAAATTCACAGGAGCACATAAGTGCGGAGGGGCATTCATCTGCCAAGCTCTGCCGCCTGCTCGACTTTTCTCGCAATTTGTGAAGTAGATGAATCGACTTTTCTCGCAATTTGTGAAGTAGATCAATCGACTTTTCTCGCAATTTGTGAAGTAGATGAATCCGCACGACAGCACAATAAAAAACAAAAATCCTTAAAAAGCTTTAAGTTTCAACAATGAACCTTACGGTTTTTTTTCAACAAGTTTCAGAGATATAATTTTAAGCAATATTTTCTGTTGGTCGTAAACAAAAAATAATTGATTTTTATCATCACTCATACTAAGTTTAAAACAATAAAACATAACATATTTTTTCAAAAATCATCAAAATATGTTTACAATGAATCTTAGTGGTAAGTTTCCAGATTTTCACTGGATATTCCACCTTTTTGAAAAATCATCAAAATATATTTAAAATGGATCTTATCTGAAAGTGCGAGTTGCAAGAAACATGAATATGAAAACATAGCTTAATCTAAATTTATTGTAAAGAAATAAAACTTTAAAAATCGGAAGCCAAAATAAAAACTGGCACCAGGACCCTGAGTGCCCCTGCACTTGTGTGTCGTAAATCCTCGTCTCCCTGCGCCCATCAATTTTCATCAATTTTTGATTTTTAAAACTGAGTTCGGGATGACTGACTGTAAGTCAAATAAGTACGGAGTCTAAATAGGAGCACGATCACTTGAGACAACGAAGTTTTTTTTTTTGAGAAAGCAAAGCTTCATTACTCAACTGTGATGAGGCAAATCGCCCACAACACAAATGCCCACTTGGGCAGGTACATCGGTCTCCCACTCCATAAAGTGGTTTGGTTCACAAAAGCGGCCCGACTTGGCGAGCTCATGAGCTACCGAATTAGCATTACTCCTACAAACTGAAATAATAAAGTTGGAGAACCATAATTTCACTTGGAGCTTCATGTCCTTAATAACCGACGCATAAGTGGAGGATGTTGGGGAACATAGTAATTTCAAAAAAATTCCTACGCACACGCAAGATCATGGTGATGCACAACAACGAGAGGGGAGAGTGTTGTCTACGTACCCTCATAGACCGGAAGCGGAAGCGTTATAACAACGTGTTTGATGTAGTCGTACGTCTTTACGGCCCGACCGATCAAGCACCGAAACTACGGCACCTCCGAGTTTTTGCACACGTTCAGCTCGATGACGATCCCCGACCTCCGATCCAGCAAAGTGTCGGGGATGAGTTCTGTCAGCACGACGGCGTGGTGACGATCTTGATGTTCTACCATCGCAGGGCTTCGCCTAAGCACCGCTACAATATTATCGAGGATTATGGTGGAGGGGGGCACCGCACACGGCTAAGAGATCAATGATCAATTGCTGTCCCTCTGGGGTGCCCCCCTGCCCCTGTATATAAAGGAGTGGAGGAGGGGGCCGGCCAAGGAGGGTGGCGCGCCCAAGGGGGGGAGTCCAACTCCCACCAGGAGTAGGACTCCCCTTTTTCCTATTAGGAGTAGGAGAGGGAAGGAAGAGGAAGGAGGGAGGAAGGAAAGGGGGGGCGCGCCCCCTCCCTTGCTTCTTTCCCCTCCTTTCCACTAAGGCCCAATAAGGCCCATATACCTCTCGGGGGGTTCCGATAACCTCCCGGTGATCCGGTATTGTCCCAATCTTACCCGGAACCTTTCCGGTGTCCAAATATAGTCGTCCAATATATCGATATTTATGTATCGACCATTTCGAGACTCCTCGTCAAGTCTGTGATCACATCCGGGACTCCGAACAACCTTCGGTACATCAAAATATATAAATTCATAGTGAAACTGTCATCATAACGTTAAGCGTGCGGACCCTACGAGTTCGAGAACAATGTAGACATGACCGAGACACGTCTCCGGTCAATAACCAATAGCGGAACCTTGATTCTCATATTGGCTCCTACATATTCTACGAAGATCTCTATCGGTCAGACCGCATAACAACATACGTTGTTCTCTTTGTCATTGGTATGTTACTTGCCCGAGATTCGATCATCGGTATCTCAATACCTAGTTCAATCTCGTTACCGGCAAGTCTCTTTACTTGTTCCGTAATACATCATCTTGCAACTAACTTATTAGTTGCATTGCTTGCAAGGCTTAAGCGATGTGTATTACCGAGAGGGCCCAGAGATACCTCTCCGACAATCAGAGCGACAAATCCTAATCTCGAAATACGCCAACCCAACATGCACCTTTGGAGACACCTGTAGAGCACCTTTATAATCACCCAGTTACGTTGTGACGTTTGGTAGCACACAAAGTGTTCCTCCGGTAAACGAGAGTTGCATAATCTCATAGTCATAGGAACATGTATAAGTCATGAAGAAAGCAATAACAACATACTAAACGTGTTGGGGAACGTAGCAGAAATTCAAAAAATTTCCTACGTAACACCAAGATCTATCTATGGAGAGACCAGCAACGAGTAGAAAGGAGAGGAGAGTTTGCATCTACATACCCTTGTAGATTGCTAAGCGGAAGCGTTCAAGTGAACGGGGTTGATGGAGTCGTACTCGTCGTGATTCAGATCACCGATGATCAAGTGCCGAACGCACGGCACCTCCGCGTTCAACACACGTACAGCCCGGTGACGTCTCCCACGCCTTGATCCAGCAAGGAGGGAGGGAGAGGTTGAGGAAGACTCCATCCAACAGCAGCACAACGGCGTGGTGGTGGTGGAGGAGCGTGGCAATCCTGCAGGGCTTCGCCGAGCACCTACGGGAGAGGAGATGTGTCACGGGAGGGAGAGGGAGGCAACCAAAGGCCTTAGGTATGATTGCTCCTCCTTTTCCCCACTATATATAGGGCCAAGGGAGAGGGGAAGGGCGCAGCCATGCCCCCTCCTCCAAGGAAGGGGTGCGGCTAAGGATGGGGAGGAGTCCATCCTCCCCAAGGCACCTCGGAGGTGCCTTCCCCCTTTAGGACTCTTCCCTCTCCAAGTTTCCTTGCGCATGGGCCTCTTGGGGCTGGTGCCCTTGGCCCATGTAGGCCAAGGCGCACCCCCTACAGCCCATGTGGCCCCCCGGGGCAGGTGGCCCCACCCGGTGGGCCCCCGGGACCCTTCCGGTGGTCCCGGTACAATACCGATGACCCCGAAACTTGTCCCGATGGCCGAAACAGGACTTCCTATATATAAATCTTTACCTCCGGACCATTCCGGAACTCCTCGTGACGTCCGGGATCTCATCCGGGACTCCGAACAACATTCGGTAACCACATACAAGCTTCCTTTATAACCCTAGCGTCATCGAACCTTAAGTGTGTAGACCCTACGGGTTCGGGAGACATGCAGACATGACCGAGACATTCTCCGGTCAATAACCAACAGCGGGATCTGGATACCCATGTTGGCTCCCACATGTTCCACGATGATCTCATCGGATGAACCACGATGTCAAGGACTCAATCGATCCCGTATTCAATTCCCTTTGTCTGTCGGTATGTTACTTGCCCGAGATTCGATCGTCGGTATCCAATACCTTGTTCAATCTCGTTATCGGCAAGTCACTTTACTCGTTCCGTAACACATCATCCCGTGATCAAATCCTTGGTCACATTGCGCATATGATGATGTCCTACCGAGTGGGCCCAGAGATACCTCTCCGTTTACACGGAGTGACAAATTCCAGTCTCGATCCGCATAAAACAATAGATACTTTCGGAGATACCTGTAGTGCACCTTTATAGTCACCCAGTTACGTTGTGACGTTTGATACACCCAAAGCACTCCTACGGTATCCAGGAGTTACACGATCTCATGGTCAAAGGAAGAGATACTTGACATTGGCAAAGCTCTAGCAAACGAACTACACGATCTTTGAGCTAGTCTTAGGATTGGGTCTTGTCCATCACATCATTCTCCTAATGATGTGATCCCGTTATCAACGACATCCAATGTCCATAGCCAGGAAACCATGACTATCTGTTGATCACAACGAGCTAGTCAACTAGAGGCTCACTAGGGACATATTGTGGTCTATATATTCACACGTGTATTACGATTTCCGGATAATACAGTTATAGCATGAATAAAAGACAATTATCATGAACAAGGAAATATAATAATAATACTTTTATTATTGCCTCTAGGGCATATTTCCAACAGTCTCCCACTTGCACTAGAGTCAATAATCTAGTTCACATCGCCATGTGATTAACACTCACAGGTCACATCGTCATGTGACTAATACCCAAGAGTTTACTAGAGTCAGTAGTCTAGTTCACATCACTATGTGATTAACACTCAATGAGTTTTATGTTTGATCATGTTTCTTGTGAGAGAGGTTTTAGTCAACGGGTCTGAACCTTTCAGATCCGTGTGTGCTTTACAAATCTCTATGTCATCTCCTAGATGCAGCTACCACGTTCTATTTGGATCTATTCCAAATAACTGTTCTACTTGGAGCTATTCTAAATTGTTGCTCCATTATACGTATCCGGTATCTCTACTCAGAGCAATCCGGATAGGTGTCAAGCTTGCATCGACGTAACCCTTTACGACGAACTCTTTTACCACCTCCATAATCGAGAAAATTCCTTAGTCCACTAGTTACTAAGGATAACTTTGACCGCTGTCCTGTGAGCCATTCTTGGATCACTCTTGTACACCTTGACTGACTCATGGCAAGGCACACCTCAGGTGCGGTACACAGCATAGCATACTGAAAAGCCTACGTCTTAAGCATAGGGGACGACCTTCGTCCTTTCTCTCTATTCTGCCGTGGTCGAGCTTTAAGTCTTAACTTCGTACCTTACAACTCAGGCAAGAACTCCTTCTTTGACTGGTTCATCTTGAACACCTTCAAGATCATGTCAAGGTATGTGCTCATTTGAAAGTACCATTAAGCGTTTTGATCTATCCTTATAGATCTTGATGCTTAATGCTCAAGTAGCTTAATCCAGGTTTTCTATTGAAAAACACCTTTCAAATAACCCTATATGCTTTCTAGAAATTCTACATCATTTCTGATCATCAATATGTCAACAACATATACTCATCAGAAATTCTATAGTGCTCCCACTCACTTATTTGGAAATACAAGTTTCTCATAAACTTTGTACAAACCCAAAATCTTTGATCATCATCAAAGCATACATTCCAACTCCGAGATGCTCACTCCAGTCCTTAGAAGGATCGCTGGAGCTAGCATACCTTTTAGCATCCTTAGGATCGACAAAAACTTTCTGATTGTATTATATACAACCTTTCCTCACGAAAACTGGTAAGGAAACTCGTTTTGATATCCATCTGCCAGATTTCATAAATACAGCTAATGTTAACATGAATCCGACGGACTTTAAGCATCGCTACGGATGAGAAAATCTCATCGTAGTCAACTCCTTGAACTTGTGAAAAACTTTTCGCCACAAGTCGAGCTTCATGCACGGTGACATTACCATCCACGTCCGTCTTCTTCTTAAAGATCCATTTATCTCAATGGATTGCCAATCATCGGGCAAGTCCATCAAAGTCCATGCTTTGTTCTGATATATGGATACTATCTCGGATTTCATGGCTTCTAACCATTTGTCGGAATTTGGGCCCACCATCGCTTCTCCATAGCTCGTAGGTTCATTGTTGTCTAGCAACATGACTTTTAAGACAGGATCACCTAACCACTCCGAAGTAGTACGTGTCCTTGTCGTCCTACGAGGTTTGGTAGTGACTCGATCCGAAGTTTCATGATCACTATCATAAGCTTCCACTTCAGTTGGTGTACGTGCCACAGGAATAACTTCCTGTGCCCTGCTACATACTTGTTGAAGTGACGGTTCAATAACCTCATCAAGTCTCCACCATCCTCCCACTCATTTCTTTCGAGAGTAACTTTTCCTCGCGAAAGGACCCGATTCTAGAAACAATCCATATTGCTTTCGGATCTGAATTAGGAGGTATACCCAACTGTTTTGGGTTTCCTATGAAGATGCATTTTATCCGCTTTGGGTTCGAGCTTATCAACCTGAAACTTTTTCATATAAGCGTCGCAGCCCCAAACTTTTAAGAAACGACAACTTAGGTTTCTCTAAACCATAATTCATACGGTGTCATCTCAACGGAATTACGCGGTGCCCTATTTAAAGTGAATGTGGTTGTCTCTAATGCCTAACCCATGAACGATAGTGGTAATTCGATAAGAGACATCATGGTACGCACCATATCCAATAGGGTGCAACTATGATGTTAGGACACACCATCACACTATGGTGTTCCAGGCGGTATTAATTATGAAACAATTTCCACAATATCTTAATTGTGTGCCAAAACTCGTAACTCAGATATTCATCTCTATGATCATATCATAGACATTTTATACTCTTGTCACAATGATCTTCTACTTCACTCTGAAATTATTTGAACCATTCAATAATTCAGACTTGTATTTCATCAAGTAAATATTCTCAACATCTACTCGAATCATCTGTGAAGTAAGAACATAACGATATTCTCTGCATGCCTCAGCACTCATTGGACTGCACACATCAAAATGTGTTACTTCCAACAAGTTGCTATCTTGTTCCATCTTATTGAAACCGAGGCTTTTCAGTCATCTTGCCTATGTGGTATGATTTGCATATCTCAAGTGATTCAAAATCAAGTGAGTCCGAACGGTCCATTTGCATGGAGCTTCTTCATGCATATATACCAATAGACATGGTTCGCATGTCTCAAACTTTTCAAAAATGAGTGAGTCCAAAGATCCATCAATATGGAGCTTCTTCATGCGTTTTATACCATTATGACTTACATGGCAGTGCCACAAGTAAGTGGTACTATCATTACTATCTTATATCTTTTGGCATGAAAATGTGTATCACTACGATCGAGATTCAATAAACCATTCAGGTTTAATACTAATCTTGATGGTAGAGGGAGCGTGCGATGTTTGATCACATCAAACTTGGAAACACTTCCAACACATATCGTCAGCTCACCTTTAGCTAGTCTCCGTTTATTCGGTAGCTTTTATTTCGAGTTACTAACTCTTTAGCAACCGAACCGGTATCCAATACCCTGGTGCTACTAGGAGTACTAGTAAAGTACACATTAACATAATGTATATCCAATATAGTTCTATCGACCTTGCCAGCCTTCTCATCTACCAAGTATCTAGGGTAATTCCGCTCTAGTGACTGTTCCCCTTATTACAGAAGCACTTAGTCTCGGGTTTGGGTTCAACCTTGGGTTTCTTCACTAGAGCAGCAGCTGATTTGCCGTTTCATGAAGTATCCCTTCGTTCCCTTGCCCTTCTTGAAACTAGTGGTTTCACCAACCATCAACAATTGATGCTCCTTCTTGATTTCTACTTTCGTGGTGTCAAACATCGCGAATACCTCAAGGATCATCATATCTATCCCTGATATGTTATAGTTCATCACGAAGCTCTTGCAGCTTGGTGGCAATGACTTCGGAGGAACTATCACTATTTCATCTGGAAGATCAACTCCCACTTGATTCAAGTGATTGTTGCACTCAGACAATCTGAGCACAAGCTCAACAATTGAGCTTCTCTCCTTAGTTTGCAGGCTAAGAAAATTGTCGGAGGTCTCATACCTCTTGACGTGGGCACGAGCCTGAAATCCCAATTTCAGCCCTCGAAACATCTCATATGTTCCGCGACGTTTCGAAAACGTCTTTGGTGCCTCAATTCTAAACCGTTTAACTGAACTATCACGTAGTTATCAAAACGTGTATGTCCGATGTTCACAACATCCACAAACGACGTTTGGGGTTCAGCACACTGAGCGGTGCATTAAGGACATAAGCTTTCTACTGATCGCATAATCGCTACTATCAACTTTCAACTATATTTTCTCTAGGAACATATCTAAAACAGTAGAACTAAAGCGCGAGCTACGACATAATTTGCAAAAAGGTCTTTTGACTATGTTCAAGATAATTAAGTTCATCTTATGAACTCCCACTTAGATAGACATCCCTCTGGTCATCTAAGTGATCACATGATCCGAGTCAACTAGGCCGTGTCCGATCATCACGTGAGACGGACTAGTTAACGTCGGTGAACATCTTCATGTTGATCGTATCTACTATACGACTCATGCTCGACCTTTCGGTCTCCGTGTTCCGAGGCCATGTCTGCACATGCTAGGCTCGTCAAGTTAACCCTAAGTGTTTTCGCTGTGTAAAACTGTCTTACACCCGTTGTATGTGAACGTAAGAATCCATCACACCCGATCATCACGTGGTGCTTAGAAGCGACGAACTGTAGCAACGGTGCACAGTTAGGGGAGAACACTTCTTGAAATTTTGTAAGGGATCATCTTATTTACTACCGTCGTTCTAAGCAAACAAGATGCATAAACATGATAAACATCACATGCAATCAAATAGTGACATGATATGGCCAATATCATTTTGCTCCTTTTGATCTTCATCTTCGGGGCTCCATGATCATCATCGTCACCAGCATGACACCATGATCTCCATCATCATGATCTCCATCATCGTGTCTTCATGAAGTTGTCACGCCAACGACTACTTCTACTTCTATGGCTAACGCGTTTAGCAATAAAGTAAAGTAAGTTACATGGCGTTCTTCAATGACACGCAGGTCATACAAAAAATAAAGACAACTCCTATGGCTCCTGCCGGTTGTCATACTCATCGACATGCAAGTCGTGAATCCTATTACAAGAACATGATCAATCTCATACATCACATATCATTCATCACATTCTTCTTGGCCATATCACATCACATAGCATACCCTGCAAAAACAAGCTAGACGTCCTCTAATTGTTGTTTGCATGTTTTACGTGGCTGCTATGGGTTTCTAGCAAGAACGTTTCTTACCTACGCAAAACCACAACGTGATATGCCAATTGCTATTTACCCTTCATAAGGACCCTTTTCATCGAATCCGTTCCGACTAAAGTGGGAGAGACTGGCACCCGCTAGCCACCTTATGCACCAAGTGCATGTCAATCGGTGGAACCTGTCTCACGTAAGAGTACGTGTAAGGTCGGTCCGGGCCGCTTCATCCCACAATACCGTCGAAACAAGATTGGACTAGTAACGGTAAGCATATTGAACAACATCAACGCCCACAACTACTTTGTGTTCTACTCGTGCAAAGAATCTACGCAATAGACCTAGCTCATGATGCCACTGTTGGGGAACGTAGCAGAAATTCAAAAATTTTCCTACGTAACACCAAGATCTATCTATGGAGAGACCAGCAACGAGTAGAAAGGAGAGGAGAGTTTGCATCTACATACCCTTGTAGATTGCTAAGCGGAAGCGTTCAAGTGAACGGGGTTGATGGAGTCGTACTCGTCGTGATTCAGATCACCGATGATCAAGTGCCGAACGCACGGCACCTCCGCGTTCAACACACGTACAGCCCGGTGACGTCTCCCACGCCTTGATCCAGCAAGGAGGGAGGGAGAGGTTGAGGAAGACTCCATCCAACAGCAGCACAACGGCGTGGTGGTGGTGGAGGAGCGTGGCAATCCTGCAGGGCTTCGCCGAGCACCTACGGGAGAGGAGATGTGTCACGGGAGGGAGAGGGAGGCAACCAAAGGCCTTAGGTATGATTGCTCCTCCTTTTCCCCACTATATATAGGGCCAAGGGAGAGGGGAAGGGCGCAGCCATGCCCCCTCCTCCAAGGAAGGGGTGCGGCTAAGGATGGGGAGGAGTCCATCCTCCCCAAGGCACCTCGGAGGTGCCTTCCCCCTTTAGGACTCTTCCCTCTCCAAGTTTCCTTGCGCATGGGCCTCTTGGGGCTGGTGCCCTTGGCCCATGTAGGCCAAGGCGCACCCCCTACAGCCCATGTGGCCCCCCGGGGCAGGTGGCCCCACCCGGTGGGCCCCCGGGACCCTTCCGGTGGTCCCGGTACAATACCGATGACCCCGAAACTTGTCCCGATGGCCGAAACAGGACTTCCTATATATAAATCTTTACCTCCGGACCATTCCGGAACTCCTCGTGACGTCCGGGATCTCATCCGGGACTCCGAACAACATTCGGTAACCACATACAAGCTTCCTTTATAACCCTAGCGTCATCGAACCTTAAGTGTGTAGACCCTACGGGTTCGGGAGACATGCAGACATGACCGAGACGTTCTCCGGTCAATAACCAACAGCGGGATCTGGATACCCATGATGGCTCCCACATGTTCCACGATGTTCTCATCGGATGAACCACGATGTCAAGGACTTAATCAATCCCGTATTCAATTCCCTTTGTCTAGCGGTATTTTACTTGCCCGAGATTCGATCGTCGGTATCCAATACCTTGTTCAATCTCGTTATCGGCAAGTCACTTTACTCGTTCCGTAACACATCATCCCGTGATCAAATCCTTGGTCACATTGCGCATATGATGATGTCCTACCGAGTGGGCCCAGAGATACCTCTCCGTTTACACGGAGTGACAAATCCCAGTCTCGATCCGCATAAAACAATAGATACTTTCAGAGATACCTGTAGTGCACCTTTATAGTCACCCAGTTACGTTGTGACGTTTGATACACCCAAAGCACTCCTACGGTATCCAGGAGTTATACGATCTCATGGTCAAAGGAAGAGATACTTGACATTCGCAAAGCTCTAGCAAATGAACTACTCGATCTTTTGTGCTAGTCTTAGGATTGGGTCTTGTCCATCACATCATTCTCCTAATGATGTGATCCCGTTATCAACGACATCCAATGTCCATAGCCAGGAAACCATGACTATCTGTTGATCACAACGAGCTAGTCAACTAGAGGCTCACTAGGGACATATTGTGGTCTATGTATTCACACGTGTATTACGATTTCCGGATAATACAGTTATAGCATGAATAAAAGACAATTATCATGAACAAGGAAATATAATAATAATACTTTTATTATTGCCTCTAGGGCATATTTCCAACAAAACGATCGGGTGCTAAGCTAATGGAATGGGTCATGTCAATCACATCATTCTCCTAATGATGTGATCCCGTTAATCAAATGACAACTCATGTCTATGGTTAGGAAACATAACCATCTTCGATTAACGAGCTAGTCAAGTAGAGGCATACTAGTGACACTTTGTTTGTCTATGTATTCACACAAGTATTACATTTCCGGTTAATACAATTCTAACATGAATAATAAACATTTATCATGATATAAGGAAATAAATAATAACTTTATTATTGCCTCTAGGGCATATTTCCTTCAGAGGAGTCGACCTTTCTCATGTCCAACGCATCTGCCAGCAGTTGCGAATCAGTCTCAAACTCCACCTTGACCATTCCCAGATCTGCCGCCGTGTTTATGGCCTGTGACATGGCAAATACTTCAATGGCAAAAGCATGGGATATGTGTTCCTGACTTCCCGCCCTTGCATGCACCAGGCTGCCATCTGCTGTCCTGACTGCGACTCCCCATCCTGCAAGATGCTGCCCAGGAATGAAGGAGCCATCGGTGTTAATTTTGTAGTAATCTACAGCCGGAGGGCGCCATTTCTCTGGATTGGGCTTGTTAGTGGCCTTGCAAAATATCTGATGGTACTCGAGGACACTGCTCCTCGTTCTTTGTGCCACTTCTCTGGGTGACAAAGGAATTTCCCATGCCCATAGCTTGTTCCTATTGGACCACCACATCCACCAAAAAGTAAGAACATGCAGCCATTTAATCTCATCTAGCCCCCAGATAAAGTCTAGAATTGCATGCACAGACGTAATATCCTCAAGTTGCATTCTTTCCCGCTCCAGCGCTAGTTCCCTCCACACTTCCTTTGATACTTTGCACTTGATAAAAAGGTGCGCTCCATCCTCATCCCCTCTGCTACAGAATAAGCATTTAGTATCTGCAATAGGATTTCCCTTCCGCGCCACATTGGTACGCAGCGCTAAGGATTCGTGTTTGAGCCTCCACGTGAACATCTGAATGTTTCGAGGACACGGCAGTTTCCAAATTCTTTTCCAAGATTCATCCTTGATGCTGTTCAAGTTACCTGCTTCAGCCGAGCTTGCTCCTACTCCTCCGTCCCTCTTCATTTTATCAAGTTGGACACATAACTTGTAGGCGCTCTTGACGGAGTGGATACCCTTGGTGTCATATTGCCATGTGATGAAATCTTGAGCGCCCTCCCGAAGGGGAATCTGAAGTATGTGTTTCACATCATCTGGCCAAAAGGTATCTCTCACAAGTTGCTCATCCCACGTATTCGTGTACGGATCTATCAGCTCCACGACGTGTTCCAGTAGGTTGTGCCCTCGGGGTGTAATGACTGTCCTAGACCAAGGACGTGAAATCCATGGATCCGTCCAGATGTTCACCCTCCTTCCGTCTCCGATCCTCCAAACGTGCCCCTCCCGGAATAGGTCCATCCCATGCAATAGGCTACGCCAGGAGTATGATATGCCATCAGAGGGTTTAGCGTTAAGAATCTGCCCATCAGGGTAATACCGGGCTCATAGGATCCTGGCACCCAGCGACTCAGGGGATTGTATTAGTCTCCATACTTGTCGAGACAACATAGCAATACTAAAGGCGTGCATGTCACGGAACCCTGAACCCCCTTGAGCCTTGGGCATCGACAACTTGTTCCACCCTATCCAGTGAGTTGCATGTTCTTTGTCCTGTTGGCTGCACCAGTAATTACCAATAAGCGAGCTTAGTTCCTCACAGAAAGTTTTGGTTAGATAAAAACATGACATGGTGAAAGTAGGGATAGCCTGCGCTACGGTTGTGACAGGCGCTTCTTTCCCTGACTTTGTAGTGAGTTTTTCCTTCCATCCGTAAACTCGACCTGCCATAGCACCCTTCACAAACGCAAACGCTTTCTTCTTTGATTTTCCAACATGAACTGGCAGCCCCAGGCACTTCTCATTCCAAGTTTCACTCTGAATTTGCAAGGCATTCTTCACCGCACATCTGGATGCATCAGTTGTATTTGTGCTGAACATAACCGCCGATTTCTCCAGATTTATACATTGTCCTGAGCAATCCTCATAGAGATCCAGTATTTCCCTCAATGCCTCAGCCTCCTCAGGTTTGGCTTTGAGCAACAGCACCGAGTCGTCCGCGAATAAGAGGTGTGACACCACAGGTGCATTCTGACATATTTTGATGCCGCTGATCAAACCACTTGCTTTAGCATCATTCAACAATGCTGACAGGCCCTCCGCGCAGATGACGAAGAGATAGGGTGAGAGTGGATCACCCTGTCGGAGCCCTCGGGAGGGGGCGAACTGTTCTGTTAGTCCTCCGTTGATCTTGATTTGGTAGCGCACCGAGGTGACGCAATTCATAACCAGATCAACCCAGCTGTCACCAAACTCCAGTCTTGTAAGCATTGCCCGCAAAAAGTTCCATTCGACACGGTCATATGCCTTGCTCATATCCGCCTTCACTGCTGCTGACCCTTCCTTCCTTTTCCTCCTGTTGAGTAATACATGCGACAATTCATGGGCTATTAGCACATTGTCCGTGATCAGTCGATCGGGAACAAACGCGCTTTGGTTTTCTGAGATGATATCTGGGAGCACGATCTTGAGCCTGTTAGCAATCACCTTTGAACATAACTTGTAAACCACATTGCACAAACCGATTGGTCTTAAGTCTTTTATTCTGCTTGGGTTTTTTTACTTTTGGGATGAGAACAACTATTGTATCGTTCTAGCCCTCCGGCATAGGGCCTCCCTTGAGAACTGAGATCACTTCATCCACAATCTTCTCACCCATAAAATGCCAGTGTCGCTTATAAACAATGGAGGGCATTCCATCAGGCCGCGGAGCTTTTAGATCACCAATATGATCCAGCGCTGCCCGGGCCTCTTCTCTGGACACATCCGCTTCCAAAATGGCTCGCATAGTACTGGTCACACGCGGCTGGACCTTACTGATCATTTCGGCCATGTGGTTGCCACGGGATGAGATCCTGAAAGAAAGAAAACACATAGTAGTTATTAAGCCCATCTCCTTCCTTCACCTCCGTCCCATCTTCCTTCATCAACATCTTAATCCTATTAATCTTCCTTCTAGCCGACGCCACGGCCAAGAAATAGCGAGTACTTGTATTCCCATCCCTAACCCTAAGCCAGGAGACGTGAGACTTCTGTTTGGCCTTAATGTTCTTCTTCTCTGCTAACTCCTCTACTACACATCTCAGTCTAGCCTCCTCCCGAATCTTCTCCTCCGAGACCGGAGCTCGCATGCATGTTTCTAGCTTCTTTTGCGCCTTCTTCAAGCGGCTATCCAGCTCCCCGGCCACCTCCTTTCCCCATCTTGTCATCAGTTTGTAGGCGTAATGCTAATTCGGTAGCTCATGAGCCCCGTATTAGTAGTATTAGTATACTAGGTCGCGGAATTGATGGATCGATGGATCGGCAAGGAAAATTAAAGATGAGATTCTTAGGAATTGATGGATCGAGCCGCCGCCTGTCGTTGAGAAAGCAGGGAAAGAGTCATGTCGTCGGAGAGTGGACGATCTCGTCGTGGCGGCGGCGCTGACCGGAGAAGAGCTTGGATTGAAGCCCTCCCAAGCTAGCTAGGCTGGCGTCCCCGGCCGGTGAAGGCCGCATGCAGCAGTGTTAGACTGTATTTACATGTGTATATTGTAACGTTGTATACCACCTCATTATATATATGTGATAGGCCACCCCTAGAGGGTTGTGCCGGTTCCCCCCAAAGCCTATTGTCTTACATGGTATCACGCTAGGTTACGTCCGCTTCCGCCTAAAAACCCTAAGCCGCCGCCGCCGCCTCCACCGCCGCCGCCGCCGCGCCCGCCGTCGCCGTCGCCCGACTGCTATGACGTCCGCCGCTGCGTCCGACTCCACCGCCACCGGTTTTCTGCCGGCCTCCCTCGCGGCACTTCTCTCGAGGCCGCTGGATGCCGCCTCCCTTCAGGCGCCGATCGGGACACGGAGCGTCGGCTCCCTCTTCGCGCTCCCGCCGGCTGCTACTTCGCCCGGGCAGGCGCTTGTGGCCCACACCGCCGCCGCCCCGTCAACCGCGGCTGTCGCGCCCTCGGCCACTGTGCCGCTGGTGGCGGAGGACGTCGCGCTGGCAGGCTTCGCGGCGTCAACCGCGGCCATCGCGCCCTCTGTCACCGCGCCGGCTGCCCCTCTGACTGTCTCCACGGTGGTCTCACATCAGCCAGTCTCCTCGATGGGATCGCAGCCGCCGCCGCCGTTTCACTTCGGCCATCTCATCACCATCAAGTTGTCGTCGGACAATTACATCTTCTGGCACGCGCAGGTTCTTCCGCTTCTTGGGAGTCACTATCTGCTTGGCTATGTCGACGGCTCTCTCCCTTGCCCTCCTGCGCTGGTTGACAGCGTGCACGGTCCGGTCTATAATCCGGCTCACCGTGTCTGGACAGGGCAGGATCAGGTGAACCTCTCCTCCATCCAGGGGTCGCTCTCTCCGGCCGTTGCTGGGCTTGTTGTCTTCGCCAAGACGTCCCACGAGGCATGGACTATTCTTGAGCGCTCGTTTGCGGCACAGTCGCAGGCTCGTGTATCTGGGCTCCGTCACCAACTTGGGGAGTGTCAGAAGCTTGACTCCACCGTCACTGAGTTCTACAACAAAGTCAAGAGTCTCGCCGACACGCTGGCCTCCATTGGACAGCCCCTCACCGACTCCGAGTTCAACTCGTTTATTGTCAATGGTCTTGATGAGGAGTATGACGCCCTAGTCGAGATCATCAATGAGAGGGGCAACTCCACGCCCATGCCAGCACACGAGGTCTTTTCACGCCTCCTGCTTACTGAGCAACGAGTCGAGACGCGCCGATCCAGGGGCAACAGCGCCCTCTCGGCAAACGCCGCCACCAAGGGTGGTCGCTCCTCTACTTCATCCAGGGCTCCTTCGGGGCAGTCACCACCACCCGCCTCGGCCCCTCCTCCTACTGCGACGCTACCAGGGGCTGGCGGTCCACGTGTGTGCCAGCTTTGTGGTCGCGATGGGCACTGGGCCTCGAAGTGTCACAAGCGCTTCCAGCGGGGTTTTCTTGGTCTCGGCAATGACGGGAAGGATACACGCAACTTTGCTCGTCAGGTCGCCATGGCTGATCGTCCGCCGCCGCAGAAGCCACAGGGACACACTCAGTCCTACTCCATTGATCCCCACTGGTACATGGACTCTGGGGCGACAGAGCACCTGACCAGTGAGATGGGGAAGCTTCACACTCGTGAACCCTACCATGGCTCCGACAAGATCCACACCGCCAATGGAGCAGGTATGCACATCTCTCATATTGGTCAAGCATCACTTCTCACTAGACATGCCAATAGGAGTCTTCAACTTTGCAATGTTCTTCGAGTTCCATCTGTGACACGTAATCTTCTTTCAGTTCCTAAACTCACTCGTGATAATAATGTGCTTTGTGAATTTCATCCTTTTGATCTTTTTATTAAGGATCGGGGCACGAGGGACATTCTTCTTAGTGGTCGGCTATGCCAAGGTCTCTATCGTCTGGAGCATCCTAGCGTCGCTCGCGTCTTCAGTGGAGTTCGGGTATCTCCGTCACAGTGGCATGCTCGTCTTGGTCACCCGGCCACACCTATTGTCCGGCATGTTTTGCGTCGTCATGAGCTTCCTAGTGTGTCTAGTAATAAAGATGTAGCAGTGTGTGATGCTTGTCAGCAGGGGAAGAGTCATCAACTTCCTTTTTCGGAGTCCAGTCGTGAGGTGAAACATCCTTTAGAACTTGTGTTTTCAGATGTATGGGGTCCTGCTCAGACTTCTGTTAGTGGTCATAATTACTATATCAGTTTTGTTGATGCTTACAGCCGCTTTACCTGGCTTTATCTTATCAAACATAAATCTGATGTGTTTGCCATTTTTGTTCAGTTCCAAAAACATGTTGAACGCCTTCTCAAGCACAAAATTGTTCATGTTCAGTCGGACTGGGGTGGCGAGTATCGCAACCTCAACTCCTTCTTTCAGTCACTTGGGATCACTCACCGTTTAGCATGTCCACATACACATCAGCAGAATGGTTCAGTAGAACGTAAGCATCGTCACATTGTTGAAGCTGGTCTGACTCTTTTGTCCCATGCATCTGTTCCGTTTCGTTTTTGGAGTGATGCTTTCACCACTGCATGTTTTCTCATCAATCGTACTCCCACTCGTGTTTTGAATATGAAGACTCCCATTGAAGTTCTCCTTAATGAACAACCGGACTACACCTTTCTCAAGGTGTTTGGGTGTGCTTGCTGGCCCCATCTCCGTCCATATAACAAGGGTAAGCTCGAGTTTCGTTCCAAGAAGTGTGTTTTTCTTGGTTATAGCTCTCTTCATAAAGGATACAAATGTCTTCATGTGCCCACTAATCGTGTCTACATCTCTCGGGATGTTGTGTTTGATGAGCATGTTTTTCCCTTTGCCAAACTCCCTGTGTCCACTACCGAGCCACCTGTCATGCATTCATCCTCTGTTGCTTCTGACCAATTTGATGATGTTGCATATTCTCCTCTATTGTTGCCTAACCATGGTGCAGGCACTGGTCGTGGGGCTCGTTTGGAGATTCTGGAAGTGCCCTCTTCCTCTTCGTCGCCATCGCCTTCATCCTCGGCACCTTCTGTTGTGCATGAGGAGCACATGGCGCCCCTGCATGGCCTCGGTTTCCGTGCTCATGCACGGCCGATCGACGTCCTGGCCTGGTCGCCTCTGGCTTCTGGGCTGCCTTCGCCATCGTCGCGCCCTGCAACCCCGCCGACTGGGCCGGCCTCCTCGGTCCCCGTCTCGCCCAGGGTGTCGGGGCAGTCATCACCAGGCCTGGCCTCGCCCGCCCCTGCCTCGCCCAGGGTGTCTGGGCCCTTCTCACCAGGGGCGGCCTCGCCTGCTCTCGCCTCGCCAAGGCCGTCTGGGCCGGTGTCACTGGAGCTGGCCTCGCCCACTCTCGGTTCGCCCATGGCCTCTGAGCCCCTGTCGTCGGGCCAGTCTTCGCCATGCAGCCCGGAGTCGTCTGTCCCGAGCTCGCCTGAGGTGATTCCTGCATCTCCGGCGACCGTCACGTCTCCGTCACCTTCGCCTCCGCCGGCTCCTGCTGCTGCTCTACGTCCATATACGCGTAGTCGGAGTGGCATTTTTCAGCCTAAGCAACGTCACGATGGCACAGTTGCTTGGTTAGCGGTGTGCATGTCTGCTGCTCTCGCAGATCCATCCTCTGAGCCACGCACGTATCAAGCTGCTATGCGCATTCCTCATTGGAGAGAGGCCATGGAGCAGGAGTATCAAGCGCTTCTTCGCAATCAGACATGGACTCTTGTTTCTCCACAATCACGGGTAAATGTCATTGATTCCAAATGGGTTTTCAAAGTGAAGAGGCATTCTGATGGGTCCATTGAGCGCTATAAGGCTCGTCTGGTTGCTCGTGGTTTTCGACAGCGTTTTGGACTTGACTATGAAGACACCTTCAGTCCAGTGGTCAAGCCTACTACCATCAGACTTCTTCTCTCTCTGGCTGTTACTCGAGGTTGGTTTCTTCGTCAGCTTGATGTTCAAAATGCTTTTCTTCATGGTGTCTTGGCGGAGGAGGTTTACATGCGCCAGCCTCCGGGTTTCTCTGATCCGGATCGCCCTGATCATCTCTGTCGTCTGTCCAAGGAAATTTATGGTCTGAAGCAGGCTCCTCGTGCTTGGCATGCTCGTCTTGCAATGGCTCTTCGTGCTCATGGTTTTGCATCATCAACTGCTGACTCCTCATTGTTTCTTCTTCAAAGGCCTGAGGTTACTATGTACTGGTTGGTCTATGTAGATGATATCATTTTGGTCAGCTCCTCTCTGTCGGCTGCTACTGCGCTTGTTCGCTCACTTGGTGCTGATTTTGCGGTCAAGGACCTTGGGAAGCTTCATTACTTTCTTGGTGTGGAGGTTACTTCTCGTGCTGCTGGCCTTGTTATGACGCAGAAGAAGTACTCTCTGGATTTGTTGCAGCGAGCTGGGATGCTTAAGTGCAAACCGACGACTACACCCATGTCTACCACTGATAAGCTCAATGCTGTTGATGGTGTGCTTCTTTCTTCTTCTGATGCGACAGAGTACAGGAGTATTGTTGGTGGGCTCCAGTACTTGACGATCACGCGACCAGACATTTCCTATGCTGTTAACCGAGTCTGCCAGTATCTGCAGTCACCCCGTGACACTCATTGGTCTGCTGTTAAGCGGATTTTGCGCTATATTCGTTTCACGGTGGCTCATGGTTTGCATATTCGGCCGTCTGACTCTGGTTGTCTTTCAGCATATTCTGATGCAGACTGGGCTGGCAATCCGGATGACAGGCGATCCACGGGGGGTTATGCTGTCTTCTTTGGCTCTAACCTGATTGCCTGGAGTGCTCGGAAACAGGCTACTATCTCGCGTAGCAGTACTGAGGCTGAGTATAAGGCTGTGGCCAATGCCACATCAGAGATCATCTGGGTACAGTCCTTGCTTCAGGAGTTAAGTATACCCCAATCACAGCCTCCTGTTCTTTGGTGTGATAACATCGGTGCTACATACCTTTCTGCAAATCCGGTATTCCATGCCCGAACGAAACACATTGAAGTTGACTATCACTTTGTGCGTGAACGTGTCTCTCAGAAGCAACTACAGATCAAGTTTATTTCTTCCAAGGATCAACTTGCTGACATCTTCACCAAGCCATTGCCTTTGCCACAGTTTGAGACTTGCAGGCGCAATCTTACCCTTCTAGATTCATTAGAAAGTGGCTAAGATTGAGGGAGGGTGTTAGACTGTATTTACATGTGTATATTGTAACGTTGTATACCACCACATTATATATATGTGATAGGCCACCCCTAGAGGGTTGTGCCGGTTCCCCCCAAAGCCTATTGTCTTACAAGCAGTGTTAGTGTAGTGTGAGAGGCGAGGTACTCCCATCGATCCCAACCGGGACGGCATGCAGCGGAGCCGAGCCTGCGATCGATGTGTCGCCAGAAAGATAGCTTGGAGCATTGGTTGGGAGCAAGGAGAAGGGAGTAGGTAGCTGCGCGATTGCAGGAAGCAGTTGACTTTGGACTTGGAGAAAGAAAACAGATCGAGTCCAAGAGGGCACGAAGACGGCAGGCCTTGAACGCACGAGACTCCGCCGTCGTTGTCCACCTTTCACGCACACATCGGACGGATATTATCGGTGAAACATACTCTCACTTTATTACATAATTTCAAGTTTGTTTTATTTCGTACAATATTAGTCATATACCAAATACTCATGCTATAAAAAATAAAGGGGTAGTAAAGCAAAAACTAACCTCCCCCGCAAAAAAAAAAGAGCAAAAGCCAACCTCATGTTTTACCAAAAAGGAGCATCCGTTTTAGATTGAGCCTCAACTTCCGGCCTTTGTTTCTTCTCACCAGAATCATTTTTGCTAACTCTCATAGACATGATGAAGATTCAGGCACAAAACCAAAAAATTATAAATGGTCAAACAGAATATAATTTGCTTCAAATATGGCTAGATGACTAGACCATTCAAATACAAGTGAAAAAGACTTTGCTCTTCAAAATTAAAACACGTTCGGTAATAGAAGCACTGGAGGCAATAGAAGCACTTGTACACTGCGGTTCGGGCTCAAGCAGAGCAACTTCACCTTCCACTTCGAGAAATGATTTTGAAGCCCGTCTTCTTGCAATCGAGCAGGTCATCAGGGGCCGGTTCCAGCCCGCAGTTCCACCATGACGGCGTCGCCGATGTCGGCCGCCGCCTTTTGCAAAATGTCGTAGATGCTAGAGGGTGTTGCCGTCGAGATGCAGGGTTGCATATCACTACTAATTTTGTATAGTTATAGAA
>NC_041380.1:574236491-574257284 GCF_002162155.2 Triticum dicoccoides
GCACGTGCTTCTAGACAAACATCACCACGTATGGCATGCAGATAACTATGGGGAGTGGGAAGAGAGCGAGTGGGGGAAGATGCATGTTGTGAAAATCTTGTGATCCACCCGTCCATTAAAAACTTGCATTCTCAGCTGTTCGTCCACTAAAAAGAAAATCAAAAATCGTATTTCTACGCAGGACTTTTACAAAAAAAATTGTGTAAGAGCATCTTCAGCCTAACATGGCAAAATTGTAAGAGCATATACAACTATGGCCTTTATTCTATCTTCCTTCCTCCTCTGCCCACAACCTTTGCCCACCCACCATCTCCATCACCTTCGGTCTCCTCTTGTGTATAAGTCATCACTGTCCACCATCCCCCTCAGCCGAAACATTAGTATTAGATTAGATTAGTGATTGCACCATTGCGCATTGGCTAAACATCTATCAAGGTGGGAACATCTTGTAAGACCAAATGTAAGCCGGGTCAGAAAACCCCAAATCAAACAGACTCTAGTGCTTATTAACATGAGCTCTAAAAGTAACACCACAACTATATATAATTCCCATAAAAAACACATAGAACTATAATTTACATTAGGAGTACTTCTATCACAATTCACAACGGTTCATGACGTTTTTAGATCCCCCACACATAGAAGACTGATTTACCTAGATTATCATACACAAAAGTGGTAACATCACTCCAAATGTACTTGTGGGGATCACCACAACTAAGCCAGAAGCTAACCTAGAAGCTACATGGACAACCGAAGGTTGGATAACATAAGAACTAGTAGAAACTTGATAAAGAGCTGAACTTCATCTCTCGGACTTGGTTTTCTTACATCTCAAAGAGGCCTTGCCCTCGGTCACTACCACCAGTCGTCAGCTCCATCCCCACCATCATCATCGTAGCCACCGTCAAAACCCCCCGCGACGTCATCGTCGTAGTAGTCATCACCGTCGAAGAGGTCATCACCACTCACAGCCCCGGCATTGTCGTCATCACCACCCCCGCCACTGTCGTGGTCACCCTCTCCGTTTGCATCAGACACAAGTTCAGCATCCTGCACGCCCTCTTCCTCGTCCATTGACAAACCAAGGTTCTCCTCCTCATCGTAGTACTCATTCATTTTCTCCGCCGCCTAGACGGACACACATAACGCAAAGTGTTAATTAAGTCGTGGCATTCCACAAAAATGCATAACGGTGGTGGTAGTTAAGTTCGCCGGCTTACCGTGTCAAAGGTGCCATGGTCAGTGGGAGAGAATGACACACCGTGCTCAGACGAACAGTCGTAGTATTCATTCGTGGCATGCACGTCCTAGATAAAAATTCATAGCGGCGCGTAAGCCGTGACATTACAAAGTGAAAGAGAATGCGTAACGGTGGTCGAGAAGTTTGCCGGCTTACCGTCTCGAAGGTGCTATGGCCAGTGGCAGAGAATGGCTGCGCGCCGCCCCAGCCGCCACCGCCCGCTCGACCTGCTGCTCCCTTGGCACCTCCTGGGCCGGCCCTGCCCGCGCCCACCGCGCCTCCTCTCGGGCCGGCAGTGACCACGCCTCCCGAGCGCTTAGCATTGCCGCCGCCGGCGACCTTGGCCTTCCCTTCCCCGGCGGTGGCCGCCTTGGAAGAAGGCGTAATGGCTAATGATCGGTAGGTTTGCCAGCTTACCGTCTGGATGGTGCTATGGTCGGTGGCAGAGAACGTCGGCGCGCCTCCCCATCCCCCACCGCCCGCGCCAGCTACTGCCTTCGCGCCTCCCCCCGGTCCGGCCCCGCCAGCGCGTTTACCGTTCCCGCCGCGCATGGCCTTGCTCTTCCCGGAGCCGGTGCCGGCGATGGCCGCCTTGTTCACTCCCAGCTTCTTGTGGTAGCCCTTCCCCATGAACGGAGTACCGCGCCACGCACTCGATCGATCTGCTTCCTTGGAGTCTGCTTCGATCGCGTTTTCAAGGCTAGGGGGTGCGAGATCCGCGGAGGTCGTGAATGCGGTTGATTGCGGGGAGAGGAGGAGGTGGAGAAGAGAGCTCCGAGTAGAGACGAGACGGTAAACACTATTTACCCACCCACGATCTATATTAAAACGCTGAGGAGAGTTTCTCTATGCGCGCCGCTTGTTGCATGCATGGCACGGAGGGGCCGTGCGTGGCTTCTCCGTCGATGGACACGCATGACACGTACCGTACCGGCGCATGCATGGACTGATCCACTTTGGGCAGAGACAGCTGAGAGGTCACCATGGTCGATAGGACTTGGGACTGACCACCGACCAGGACATGTCACGTAGCCATGGATAGAGATCTCTGCAACAAGGGACGCTGACTGAAGGCACTGATCACTTACATACATCGGATTAGACTAGCAAGCAAAGCAGGCACTGCAACTCTACATGGTGCCTTTTGTCATTTATCCCGCGCGCCGCGTCATTAGTTTTAGCGAGGCCACAACAAGTTCACTTTGCTTATATCCAGTCTACTATTCTGATCGTAGCATAGTTTACCTAGTTTGATTCTTCTACAGTTAAAGATACGTATGCTGTCTCACACACACAGAAAGAATTACTTGGCATATCTTCAATTCATCATCAACTTCATCTGCGACCGTTGTTTGTACCGAGATCAAGCCTATAAGCTGTAACTACTTATTATAGATGTAATTGTTTCTTCAACTTGCTGGAATATGAAAGTATTAATTATTTGATTCTAGGTTGTTCAAGATTTTCTTGAACTATGACCCTATTTCTTGGAATTTCTATCCCATCCCTATTAGACAGAAATGATCGATGAAAATACATAATTCGGACATGATAGCCATCAATTTTCACTATGGGCAAAACGTGCCAGACCAATGCCGGATCTAAGATCCAACGGTCCAGGAGCCCGTTTCACGGTAACAATGTGAAGCCTGGTATCACCTAAAACTTCCCCTGCCACATGGAGGCGGAAGGCCAACTGTTGATCCACACTATTTATTGAGGAAGAATTAATGTGGTATCTCATAAGCACTAGGTGTCGTATGGACGAAATGCAGACAATTGCCATCTTACATTTATCTTTGAAGTACATTTGTGGCCATGGTTTGTATCAAGATCACATGTATAGACTAGCTTACAATGGCAGGCTTTATAGCCCGCTTACATGACAATTTGGCATATGTGAAGAAGAGAGATATATAAAAAAGTAAGTGAAATTGGGCTCTAAAATGCAAGAATCTAGTTATACGTGTTGATAAGGAAAATACAATAAATGTGAAGAAAGAGAAAGAGAGAAGGTAGAAAAAGTACCAAGGGAATCTCTGATGCATACCCTCAAACCACATGCAACCGTCCGGACCGAACTGTCTGGTTGTTCGAAATCCCGCAAACCGGAAGCTGGCGAAGGGGGCTTTGCAGGAGTCCGAACCGCCTTCACATAGGACTCCGACACCCCGACCCACTAAAAGATGAGGCGGAGCTCATGCATTTGGAAGAATGAATTTGTGGCATTGATATTACCCTTTAAGAAGACATAAAATAAATAAAAACTAAATAAAAATAATTTATAGTCTTCTATGAAACAATGAATTAGTGCATTAGTATTACCCTCTAAGAAGAAAGAAAGTGAAATACAAACCAAATAAAAAGATAATGAAGTTTCTAAGAAAGAATGAATTAGTGGCATTGATATTGCCCTTAAAGAAAAAACCTAAATCAAACAATGACAAAATTTGCATGCAATATACATAGAAATTGCGCTTTTTTGTATTATGCAAGAATAAACATATAATGGTCATTTTTTCTAAGAAGAGATGAATTAGTGACATTGGTATTACCGTTAAAGATTAATCAAAATAAAATAAAAGCAAAAGCAAACTTAAACTAATGTATTTATCTGAGGAAGAATGGATTTGTTGGCATTGATATTACCCTTTAATAAGAATGAAAATGAATAATAATACCAAAACAAAATTAAAATAATGAAGTTTGTTAAGAAAAATGAATTAGTAGCATTGGTATTACCCTTTCTGAACAAAAAATTGAAATGGATATAAATCAGATAATGAAATAATTTGTACACAATATGCACAAAAATTGGAATTTTAAAAAAATATGCAAAATAAGCATATACTAGTTACATTTTCTAAAAAAAGTTTCCTAAGAACAGAATAATTAGTGACATTAGTATTACCTTGAAAGAAAAAGGAAATAAAATAAAAACTAAAACAAAATCAAAATAATGAAGTTTTATAACAAGTGACATGAGTATGACCCTCCAAGAAGAAATAAAATCATTATAATAAAAAAGAACTTGCACACGAATTAGCATTGAAATTGCACTTTTTTGGATGCAAAAAATAATCATATAATAGTGCAATTATTGCACATAGTGTATGGTACTCGAGAGCGGCGTTGCGAAGGCCGAGCGTCAGATAGCTCGGTATCTCCTTCGTGGGAATGGGCCTCGTGATTGATTCTTGTAAGGCGTTTTCAAGGTATACGGGTCAGTATACATCTGCGTGAACAGTACAAATCGTATGTGAGTTGCACATTGTCAGGCCCTGCTCGCACAGGTTAAATGGATGGGGGCATGTCTGGGTTTCGAAATAGCACAGGATAAACCTGCCACGGCTGCAGAGTTGCAGCTGCAATAATTGTTGAACCGGCCCAACGTAAATGCAGCTTCAAAAAGTATCACTTTTCTATTCGCAATTTTCTGTGTATGTACTGTATGCTCATCTTTTTTCACATACACTAATACTCAAATTAGTGTGTAATTTGCTACTGATTGCAAATAATTAACTAACTGTGCCTCTTTTTTAAGAGCTCTCTTAAGATGGTTCCCTCTTACCCCATAAGAGGCAAGAGAAATATTTTATTTGAATCGTCTCATCAAGGATATGTTTGACCACACTAAAAAATGTAACACGGCAATTACTTTTCAAAAACAAATGTTTAAAATGTTTCCTACATCTACTTTTAATATAATAAAAGTTCGCATTCGAGCCCCGTACGTATATGTTGTATCTGCCATATGAAGACAAATAATTCTCGTGTTGTAAAATATGATGCATATTCATGTGATCGTAAAAATATATACACGCACTACAAAATACATTATTATTATTCGTCATCATCGGTATCTGTATTTGTATTATTATGGGAGAGCCAGTAAACAAAATAAATTTACACATGCAATGTTAGGAACATGTATGACTTTCTCTTGTGTGAGGAATATACAAAACCTTCTCCATTATACATTTTCTTCTCTAACAAAAAAATTGTGCAAGAACACTGGTACATATGGTAGCTTTGTTACAGAAAAATTCTGATGGTATTTTGACTGCTTTTTGCTACGATTTTGTTGACTAGTATTCATTTTTGGTGTTTTCTGAAAACAGATTCTATGGATTTTCTATTGTTTAGGTCCCAAACTGACAAATCAAAACATGCATAGACATATAGGACAGAACATAACAAAATTCTTATTTCGTTTGTTAGACATAATGATAAGGTGCTGAAAAACAAATCAATCATGAATCCAATGGTATTGATATGGTGGCGTATATGTTAATATAGTTTTTCACAAACTTGTTGAAAGTTTATAAAGTTTGGATTTAGAAAAACCTAATATACGAAGTAAATAAGAAGGGAGGGAGTAATAGTTATATCAGCCTTGAGAAGTTAAAATTAAACGGTCTATGTTGCTTTGAACCACCTTGAAATTTCTCTAAAAAAAGTTGTGCAGTCGATCGGGTGCTAATAACACATGTTCATTGTGGATTTCTCGATTTCTATGAAACTAATCCTCAAATTAGTGTGTGATTACCTACTGTTTTCTGAACAAGAAGTAGCTAATTGCGACTCTTTTCTTAAAAAAATGTTGTGGCGCAGGATTTCTCTGTTTCTACAAAACTAATCCTAAAAGTAGTGTACAATTAGCTACCTTTTTAGCAAATAATTAGATAACTGTGCATTTTTTTCGATGCTAAAAGCACACTATCATCAGGTCGTTTTTCCCATCCTTAACAAAACTCGACTTAATCCATCGTCTCGAGTGTATGCACAGATTAAACACAAACACATAGGAGTACACGTGATGATGTGATGTGACATGTTCTGCAAAAAAAAAAAAAAAATGAAGGCGCAGCAGTATCATGTGCCTGTCGCCAACCCACCTGTTTCTTAAATGTACAGCATGGGGCCTACTCTAAAATACGGTGATATACAAGGCTGCAAATTGCAATACATGTTGGCGCATGCATCCCCATGCTTGTTCGGCGGAGTGGATTAGGAGCTATCTGCAGACCGGCCTCTGCAATGCTTTTTTGATGGTACTCCCTCTGTAAATTAATATCAGATGTTTTATGTCACTAAAATAGTGATCTAAAACGTCTTATATTAATTTACAGAGGGAGTATTTGTGTGTATATATTTACACTCATCAAACTTCCCAAAAATTCCCAGAAAAAACCTGACTTATAAAGAAAAATAAAATGCGAAAGCAAAAACACGTAAAAACAGAAAAGACAAACGGAGAGAGGGGAGGGCTGGGTGTTCAGAAGGCTACAAATAGCTTGTTGGGTCGCACAACTTATTGGACCAGCCAATTAAGGAATTGGCAGACCCAAAATAGAGAGGCCAGTCAAAATTTTCCAGTTCAAAACAAGACACATCACACAGCATGAAAAAAGAAGCACAAATCTTAAACATGAATCAACATCCAGAGAAATTGACTGGCCCAAATTTAATTTTAAGGCAACTTACATCTAGCTAAACCGGCTATATATTATGCGTGAGAACATGTACGTAACCGCATCGGCACTATCAGCACAATTTGACACTAGTTAGCAAAAATATTCAAGATCTGACCCTTTTTGATGACGCCACCCATCGTGATGTTTCCGTTGCACAGAAGACGTCAAATTTTTCCCTGACTGACAACCTGGCGTTGCCATTCGTTCAGTGTCCGACTTGGCACCACATGAAACGCCGAGGATCATGGCGTTTACCTCGTGACAAAAACGCCAGAGGTTCTAGCGTTTTGCCCCCGGATGGAGACGCCACAGACCGTGGCGTTCACGTGTTCGTTTGTTTCCGCCGATACATATGGCTGTGTGTGTGCTGGATGCTCGTACGTGTGGATGCATGGCAAGCGACCTAGTGGCGCACCTTCCGAGGCGGTCTTGTGCGTTTCTGCCTTGTCTACACACAGCTAATCAAACAAAGAGTCTAGAATCTCAACAACATAAGGTTTGTGAGATTCACACATAATCAGTAGCTGCTTCTCTGTCATCCAAGAGATTACTTTAGTGTTGAGTTCTATTTTCTTTCTGAACTTTGTTTCATTTCAATGAAGATGGAACAGGGATGATGCCTCGATGCTTTCTGGTTCTAAAAAGATAAGTTGAAAAATTAGCATTAGAGAAGTGATTGCACCATGCGCATTGTTAGGCAGTTAGACCATCATTTACATCGTTCATTATAGGACAAGACAAAATCTTTGTTAGCCGAGCGTAAGCCGGACCAGAACCCCAAACCGAAGAGGTCATAAAGCTTAACATGAGCATTGCAGGAACAACATATAAATATAATTTACATTATTAGCTGTACTGTTGCCGCAAGGGTTCAGGATATTGTTAAGATCCCCCATACCAAAGACTGATTTACCTAGGCTATCATACAAAGAGTGGCAATACGTCTCCAAATCTCCTGGCGGGGAACCCATGCACACGCAAAAGCTAAGCTAAATGCCAAGTGGACAAGTGAATCTAAGATTATAACATAAGAACTAGCAAACCCGATAGCGAGACTTCATCTTGACACCAAGACTTTATAGATGCCTCAAGTTCCTTGGTCCTCGTTCCTGGATCACTACCACCAGTCATCAGGACCATCCCCAGCATCACCGTAGAAATCGTTGAAACCCCCGGCAATGTCGTCGTCGTAGTAGTCATCCTCACCGAAGTGGCCATCACCACTCCCGGCGTCGTCATCACCACCACCATCTGCATCAGAAACAAGTTCAGCATCCTCCACGCCCTCTTCCTCGTTGTCCATGGATAAACCTAGTTTCTCCTCCTCATCGTAGTGCTCATTCATGGTCTCGATGGCCTAGAAGAACACATAACGTATGGTGTCAAGACGTGACATTGCTTAAGAGGATAATGCATAATGGTGGTGGTCGATCTTACCTTTTCGAAGGTGCTATCATCGGCTGGAGCGAATGGGGAAGAACAGTTGTTCTCCTCCTCCTCTTGGTAGTACTCATTCGTGTCATTCACGGCCTAGAGACGAAGAATGCATAGCTGCGTCAAGCCGTGACATTACCCAGAGAATGCATAAAGGTGGTGGTCGACTACTGGTAGTTGAGTTCATCGGCATAATTACCATCTCAAATGTGCCATCGTTGGCGGGAGCGGATGGCGGGCCGTCGTCGTCGGACGAGCAGTCGTTCTCCCACTGGTTGTAGTACTCGTTCGTGACATTCACTGCCTGCATACCATGACATTATATTACTAGTACTCATAGGACGCGGGGTGTTGGCCGTGAAGTTCGCCGGCTTACCGTCTGGAAGGTGATATGGTAGGTGGCAGAGAACGTCGACGCGCCTCCCCAGCCCGCACCACCTGCTCCCTTGGCGCCTCATCCCGATCCGGCACCACCCGCACGGGCTGCGCCTCCCGAGCGCTTAGCGTTGCCGCCGCCGGCTCCCTTGCCCTTCCCTCCGGCGGGGGTGGCCGCCTTGTTCACGCCCAGCTTCTTGCGGTAGGCCTTCCCCATGAGCGGAGTGCCAAGCCACGCACTCGATCTTCGATCTGCGATTGTCCTTGGGGTTTCGAGGAGAAAAATTGTATGAGACCGGGTCTCATAGACCAGCTTGTGAGATCCTATCGGATGAGCGACATGTGGCATCGACAATCTTAGAGCACCCTAATCCCACTTCACGTCCCATCTCAATCCCAACTGCTGATTCCCGATTCCAGAACCCCACGTACGTACGTACATACTTCATCGCTCTAATAGGTACGTGGGACTAGGGTTTTCTTTATTTTCCTCGCGTCTATGGCGGCCACGCCCAAGGGCCTCGACGGCAGCGGCCAACTGGGACGACGCAGCAGCGAGGACCTCTCTTCCACGACCTCGCCGAAGAAGCTCGTCGGAGGCGGCCTGTCGGACGACTCGTCCATGGCGGATGCATGCCACGATGTTGGCCCGGCGGACACCATGTTCACGGCGGCCGTGCAGCAAGATGCATCCAGCTGCTATGTGATACCGCAGTCCTCCACGGCGGCGAACTCCCGGCCGGCCGGTGGCTCCATCTATGTGTAGTACTTTATTGAAAAAATCATCATGGCAATAAATGTATTTGTTTCACAAAATCATCATAGAGTTTGGGCAATGAACAATATAATTTCATGGGAATCAGTACATGGGATCGATCGGTGGGCACGAACTTGTGATATACAAGCACGTGACGGAATCCAGCTTGATACGTCTCGGCGCTGCTGTGGACAAAGCGAGTTGCTACGACCACTCACGGCGTCTTAGTGTGCAGCAACATGACCGTCGAGTCCGGCCAGAAAGCAATCATGGCATACTCCCGCCATGGTCGAGCCCAAGCAGTCCGTCTCGCCGCGACGATGGAGACAAGCAAGTGCACCGGCAAGGAGCAGTTAGACGCGTCTCTACGAGGAGTCAGTCCGGCCGTCCCCAGCGACGCCTTGACGCACGTCCGCCATGAACGTGCTGTCCGCCCGGCCAACATCGTGGCATCTATCCGCCATGGACGAGCCGTCCGACAGGCCGCCGGCGACGAGCTTTTTCGGCGAGGTCATGGAAGAGAGGTCGCCGCTGCTGCGTCATGTCGGTTGGCCGCCGCCGTCAAGGCCCTTGGGGTTTGGAACGCGACGACAGAGACAAGCAAGTGCACTCGCAAGGAGCAGTTAGACACGTCTCTACGAGGAGTCGGTCCGGCCGTCCGCAACGACGCCTTGGCGCACGGCCGCCATGAACGTGGTGTCCGCCGGGCCAACATCGTGGCATGCATCCGCCATGGACGAGTCGTCCGACAGGCCGCGTCCGACGAGCTTCTTCGGTGAGGTCATGGAAGAGAGGTCCTCGCTGCTGCGTCGTGCCGGTTGGCCGCCACCGTCGAGGCCCTTGGGCGTGGCCGCCATAGACGCGAGGAAAATAAAGAAAACCCTAGTCCCACGTACCTATTAGAGCGATGAAGTATGTACGTACGTACGTGGGGTTCTTGAATCGGGAATCAGCAGTTGAGATTGAGATGAGACGTGAAGTGGGATTAGGGTGCTCTGAGATTGTCAATGCCACATGTCGCTCATCCGATAGGGCCTTACAAGCTGGTCTATGAGACCCGGTCTCATACAAATTTTCTCCGGGTTTCGATCGCTTGGCTTTCTTGTTATTGTTGAGTTTGCATGCATGCACGACACGTTCGGGCCGAGCGTGCGTTGCATGGACGAAGGCCACGCGTGACACGTTCGGGCGCTTGGACAGACTGGCCAACAATCCAAAACATTAACGTGCACATCAGGGCATCTACAATGCAGACGCTTAAAGCAGGCGCTAAGAAATAAAATCCTAGCCGATCTGGCAACTACCTGTTTTAATCCCAGCATCGGCCGACAACTGACTGGCATCGCTGCCTTAAGAGGAGTCGGACGCTTAGGCTAGTTTGCTCGGGATTGTTGCTTTTTTAATACAATCCAAGCGGCTGTTTAAGCGGCCGTGCGTTGGAAGCTCAAACTTTTGCGGTCGGTGCCTAATAAGATCTCACTGTTTTTCCTCTTTAAGCGCCTACTTAAGAGGCTGTGCGTTGGAGATGCCCTCAAAGGCGCCTCCTCGCGCGTTCGCACGTACGAGTACGACAAGCATCAAAGGCGCCTCCTCGCGCGTTCGCATTCCTCGCACGTTTGCATGCACGACAAAAAAAATGCATCCATCAGGCTCCCATCGGCATCGCTCATCCCCGTCTTTACTGTGGCGAAGTATAAAAAAAACTAGCGATGGATCCCTTCCTTCCCTTGAAAGGTAACTTCTACTTTTCTTTGGCCCCACACCGTCACATCAGCTCTCGCACGCAACCTCCAAAGCCTCCGCCGCCGCCGCTGCCGTCTCAGCCATTTCTCTCGTCTGCTCCTCCCCTTTCCCCTGCCCTAGCCTATTTCTAGCCCTCCGCCTCTCCCTTTCTTCCTCGAGTACGGCAGCGGAAGGGGGGCCGCGACGGGAGAGAGGTTCTCCACCCCTGACAGACGACGTCACCGCCTCCGACCTCGGCCTCGTCTGCAGCAGCAGCACGGACTTCTGCCCGTGTGTCTCTGTGTCACATCCCTAGTCTGGTATGACTTAGACTAGCTAGCTATTTGTGCATCATATTTAAATTTCATTTAAATTTGAAATGAGGATTGGTGGAACCCTCAGAATCATTTTTTGAAAATGACCCAAATAAAAATTTCTCCAAAAGGGTCCAAGAAAATGCTCATGTTGCCCTCTGAAAATATTGGACAGAGATAAAAATCAAAACAATATTTTTAGGAGCTCATGGATATTTATTTTGGCCATTTGGATTAATTCGATAAATATTTGCATTGGAAATATATTTCTATATATATGAAATATGGTCCAAAAATTATGCCATTTATAAAAGAGCTCTGGAATAATATATCTAGCTCCTGCAAAAATTTGGCATAATAAAATAAAATGGTTTAGTATTTTTATTAAACCAAACAAATGTCAGAAAAAAATAGAAAAAGGGAAATAAAACAGGAAAACCTCACCTGTGCTTACCTGGGGCTTCCCCTGTGCAGCCCAGCCGCAGCAGGCCGGCCCAGCCAGGAGGCGGCCCAGCCCACCTGGCCCCCCTCCTCTGTCGTCTTCCTCCCCGACAGGGGAACGGCGCATGCCGACGCACGCGCACCGCCGCGCCTCCACCTCCTGCTTCCCTGGCCACCTCCTGCTTCCTCCTCGTCGCCTGGAACGCCCCGGACGACGCCACGCAGCCCCGACCGCCCTCTCACTCTCTCATTCCTTCCCCCTCCCCTGGTTCTCTCTTCCCCGAGCGCACCCGAGCGCTGCCGCCGCCATCGCACGCCGTGGCCATAGCCACCGCCTCCCCGTCGTGCCCAGGAGCTCCGCCTCGTCGCCAGCTACCTCCTCGCCGAGCCACACAAGCCGGGGTGCCCCGAGGAGCCGCCATCGCTGTCATCTTCGTCGTCGGCCGCCCGAGATCGTCGGCGCCCGTCCGTCGTCTCCGACTCGTCCCCGAGCAAGCTGACCAGCCCATCGACCTCCCCGTGAGCTTCTGCTTCGAACCCCTCTCCTCCCCCTCGCGATTACGCCGTCTAGGCCTTAGCTCCGCCATGGCCGAAGCTCGCCTCCGCTCGAGCTTGTCGCCGGCGTTGCTCCGGCGACCTTTTGGCCACGCCAGTGCACCTAGCACTCTCGCCACACCTCGTAGTGCCCTGCTAGCGCTTTAGTTCGCGCATTTGCACGCTGCAGCCGCGCCCCCGAACACAGCCGAACTCCGGCGGCCGCAAACGTGGTCGCCGACGTCGTTCTCGGCCACCCCAGCTCCGGCCGAGGGCACTACTCGACGCGCCGCATCGCCAGCTCTTCGAAGAGCCTAATCACGCCCCGAACGGAGCCCTGTGGGTGATTCCCGCGGCGTTCCGCCGTCTCGGGCCTCGCCGGCGGCTAAACGCCGGCGAGTTGACCGGGTTTGACCCCCCAGGGTCGCTGACCAGTGGGCCCGACCCCCCCTAACCTTTTAATTAAATTAAATTAACCCCTGTTAACCCCCCTGTCACTGACGTGTGGGTCCCACACGTCAGATTTGACCTGGACAGCCGCGTTGACCGCTGATGTAGTGATGATGTCATGCTGACGCAATTATATATTTTCTGGAATTAAATTAAATCAGGAAATTCCAGAAATTGATTTAAACTTCAAAAATTCAGAGAAATTCAACCGTAGCTCAGATTGAAATAATTTATATATGAAAAATTATCAGAAAAATGCAATCCTTCCATCTGTACTAGTTTCATGCATGACAAACCAACTTATACATGCTGAATATGGGAAAACACATTAGGGCATATATAAGAGACTTAATTTAGAAATGCATTTGAACCTTTGGTTCAAATGGACTTCAAACCAAATGTTCACTAGTTGCATTAGCTCAACAACATCACATCTACATGCCATGTTCATGCATCATATTGTTGCATATGATTGTGTATTGATTGCCGGCACCGTTCCTTCTCGATAGGTCCTACTCCGGAGACGTTCCAGAGTACCTGTCTGTGAAGCAGTGCCCCCTCCTTGTTGATTACCAGGCAAGCAAACCCCCTTGTTCATTTCGATAAAACCCTACTCTCTCGCTCCTGCTCTCAGTTATTGCATTAGGACAACAACGATTCATCTGCTACTTTGTGCTGCGGTAGTTGAACCCATTCCTCTGCATGACCTGTCATTGCCACAGTAAATAGTTGAAACCCACTAGCATGTGTAGGAGTTGATTGAAGCCACTGATGTGTTCCTACCATGCTATGCCTGCTATTGCTTAGAGTTGTGTCAGATCTGATTCATTGGGAATGAATTGGAGTGTTACGATATGTTCTGATGCTGAGAGTGAAGTGTGTGAACACGATTTGGTAAAGGTAGCGGTGAGAGGCCATGTAGGAGTACATGGTGGGTTGTCTCATTGGAACCGTCCTTAAGCACTGAGTTCTATGTATGTTGTCCAATGACTCGATACTACCACACATTGGAATGCTTAAGTGCCCCTCTCGACTTATTAATCAACTTGGTCTCTGTCCAGGAGTCGCAACTAGTTTCTGGTGTTTGTAGGTAGTGCTATTTTTCTACCAAGTGGCACCCGGCAGGGTGGGCTTGGGACAGACTAGGCACACGTGGCACGGTGTACCGAGTGGCACCCGGTTGGTGGGCTCGGGAACCCTGCTCACATCGTTTGGGGCCGTGAGCGACACCCCGGCCGGATCTCCTTGCGGATGAAACCCGAATAGGCGATAAACCTGGACTAGAGTCTTGTGTGGTTAGTCAGGTCGTGGCCGACACCCTCGCCAGGCTTCCGCTTGAAGGTTGCCGAGATACATGACGTGTATATGGCGGTAAGTGGCGAGAGCGTGTGTGAAGAAGTACACCCCTGCAGGGTTAACATGATCTATTCGAATAGCCGGGTCCGCGGTTATGGACTTCTTGGATGCTTACAGGGTACATAGACAACTTGAAGTGGATACCCTAAAATGCTCAAGACAAGTGTGAGTGCTATGGATGGCCTTCTCGTAGGGAGACGGGGATGAGTCCATAGTAGTGTATTGTGTGGTGATTAGTGGACTCGTGTACGTTGTTTCACCTCCAGAGTTTCTGGTAGTCGTAGAACAGGATAGCCACAGAGTCAAAGCTGGCTTGCTGCAACTAAACCCCGCATTACCTCTTGATACAGATGCATGTATGATAGGATCTGATGTAAGTCTTGCTGAGTACCTTTGTACTCATGTTGCTTTATTTATGTTTTTGCAGCGGAGACTTCGGTCTTACTAGGGTTCTCTTGGACTTCGACTAGTAGCTAGTACCTCAGCTACGATCTTGATCGGATGGTGTAGATAGTCAGGCTCTTTAGCCTTTTTCATTTGTAGATGTCTGTACTCAGACATGTAATGCTTCCGCTTGTTGCTTGATTGCTCTGACTGTTGGGTCATGTGACCCCTGTTTGTAATAATGATGTGACGGCTCTTCTGAGCCTTTATCTATATGTTTGTTGAGTTATGCTGTGATGCCATGTTGTACAGCACATACTTGCATGTTATGCGTACGTGTAATGTGTATTGCTATGTGTGGGATCTGACTATCTAGTTGTTGATTCTTAGTAGCCTCTCTTACCGGGAAATGTCTCCTAGTGCTTCCACTGAGCCCTGGTAGCTTGCTACTGCTCCGGAACACTTAGGCAGGCCGGCATGTGTCCTTCTTCGATCCTGTGTCTGTCCCTTCGGGGAAATGTCACGCGATGAATACCAGAGTCCTGCTAGCCCGCTACAGCCCGGTTCACCGGAGTCCTGTTAGCCCAGTGCTACAGCCTGGATTCACTCGTTGATGACCGACACGTTCGATGCTGGGTCATGGATGCCTGTCCCTGTAAGTTAGTGCCACTTTGGGTTTACGACTAGCCATGTCAGCCCGGACTCTTTATCATATGGATGCTAGCGACACCATCATATACGTGTGCCAAAATGCGCAAACGGTCCCGGGCAAAGGTAAGGCGACACCCGTGGGAATACCGTGCGTGAGGCCGCAAAGTGATATGAGGTATTACATGCTAGATCGATGTGGCATTGAGTCGGGGTCCTGACAGCGTTGGTATCAGAGCCTGACTGCCTGTAGGTTTACCAAGCCATACTGGTTGAAGTTGAGTCTAGAAATTCTTTAGTTATGTAAGGGAATTGATTGTGGGAAGGAACGTAAGGCTCTTTTACTCCCTTACCTCATGGCCTTCTGATCTGAGTCCTCCTATCTTCCTCCGGGGTTAAGGAACTAGGCTTCTCTTCCGTCTATCAGGATCACGTGTTACTACTCCGTAGTTCCATAGGATTGGTTGACCAGAGTCATATCCCAGCTTTGAGTACTTCCGGTGTAGTCTGTTTAGTACTATCCCAGAACCTTGAGTGGTGATGTTGAGTTGTTGTACTACCCCATTTTTAGTAGGATGTCTCATTCTGGGCATTTTACTGTCGTTATGCTGCCGAAATTTCCCTAGGAGTTCGAGTGATACTAATTCCTTGTCCTACATTCTACAGTCTATAGTTGATGCTGATTCCGTCCCTGGTTTTCGTTTCTCAGGATGTCATCAAGTTCTATTGTTCGTAGCCAGAACCACGGAGATGGTAGGGATGAGGATCCTCCCGACCAGCCTTCGTTGACAGAGTTCATGTTAGAAATGGAGAGGAACAAGCGTGAGTCCAACCGCTTGTTGGCACGTATCGAGGAGAACACCGCACATCAGTTCAAAGGGTCTGCTACCATTCATGACTTCATTCGTTTGCACCCACCTACCTTTCATCATTCCATCGAGCCACTCGATGCAGATGACTGGCTCCGTAGCATCACCCATAAGCTGCGTTCCGCGAGCATAGCTGAAGAGGACAAGGTCACTTATGCCACATACCACCTGGAAGGTCCTGCTAGTCTTTGGTGGCAGAACTATGAGACTATGCTTCCAGCCGGCCAGATCCCTACCTGGAAGGATTTCACTGAGGCTTTTCGCGAGCATCACATTCCCCAGGCCCTCATTGATCGCAAGAGAGAAGAGTTCTGTAGTTTCACCCAGAGTAAGATGGCTGTTGATGCTTATAGCAGAGAGTTCGAGAACCTTGCCCGTTATGCCACAGAAGAAGTGTCCACGGACGCTAAGAAGCAGGCTAGGTTCCGGAAGGGTCTCAACCCCAAGTTGCGTCGTGATCTTCACCTGCATCATTGCGATACATTCCAAGCTCTTGTGAACAAAGCCATCAATGCAGAGACAGCTCAACTCACTTACGAGGAGTCTCGTAAGCACACCCGTGATTTGGGATCTTCCTCCGGTTCTAGTTCCCAGAAACGCCGGATTTGGGTTTCAAACTCCGCTCTTCCTTCCGGTTATGCACCGAGGCCGTCCTATGTGGTGCCTTCCCCAGCTCAGTCGTATGTTCCACCCAGGCCTACTGGTAGACCGCTTGTTAGTGCGGGTCCACGCCCAACCTCAGGGACTTGCTTCACATGCGGGAAGCCAGGACACTATGCACCTGACTGCTCTCAGACTAGTTATGCTCCACCCAAGGCCGAGAAGACTGTTGGCTGTGTTAAGCCATCACGCAAGATGATCAGTGTCAAGTCAGTTCCCACTGAACGTGGACGTGTGCATCACGTCTCAGCCAAAGACGCTCATGATGATCCGGATGTCGTTCTTGGTACACTCCTTGTCAATTGTCACCCAGCATCAGTTCTATTCGATACTGGAGCATCTCACTCCTTCATTTCTGAAAGCTATGCTAACTTGCACAACATGTCATTTTGTGATATGCCAACTCCGCTAGTCATCCAAACTCCTGGATCCAAATGGCAAACCTTTAGTGTAAGCCATGGTAACGAAATCCTTGTTGACAGACTTGTATTCCTTGCATCACTTGTAGCCCTCAAGTCTTCAGATATTAACATCATCTTGGGTATGGACTGGATGACAGCTCATCATGCCAAGATTGATTGTTACACAAGATCTGTTCAACTTACACACCCATCTGGCAAGATAGTCACCGTCTCCACTAGAGTTGCAAAGCGTCAGCTCTATTCTCTTAATGCCAGCCCTCTTCCAGGCCTTGAAGATATCCCGGTAGTCCGCGACTTTCCGGATGTCTTTCCAGAGGAACTGCCAGGTGTTCCACCTGACAGAGATGTAGAGTTCGTCATAGATCTTATCCCAGGAACAGCTCCAATCTCCCGGAGACCTTACAAGATGGCGCCCCTAGAATTAGCCGAGCTTAAGAAACAACTCGATGAGTCCTTGCAAAAGGGTTTCATCCGTCCCAGCTCTTCTCCTTGGGCTTGCCCCGTCCTCTTCGTCAAGAAGAAGGATGGTACGGACCGGATGGTTGTAGATTATCGACCCGTTAATTTGGTCACGATAAAGAACAAGTATCCGCTTCCCAGGATCAACGACCTGTATGATCAGCTCGCTGGATCCTCAGTCTTCTCCAAGATGAATTTAAGGTTAGGCTACCATCAAATCAAAATCAGAAACGGGGACATTCCCAAGACAGCTTTTGTCACTCGTTATGGCCAGTATGAGTACACCGTCATGTCCTTTGGCCTAACCAACGCCCCAGCCACATTCTCCCGCCTGATGAACTCGATCTTCATGGAGTACTTAGATAAGTTCGTCGTGGTTTACCTCGATGATATTCTTATTTACTCGAAGAACGAGGAAGAGCATGCCGAACATCTTAGACTTGTGTTAGAAAAACTCAGAGAGCACCATCTTTATGCCAAGTTCTCCAAGTGTGAATTTTGGTTGTCAGAAGTGACCTACCTAGGCCACGTAATCTCTGGTAAGGGCATTGCTGTCAATCCCGAGAGAGTTCAAGCCGTTCTCGATTGGACTCCACCTGAAACAGTGAAACAAGTTAGGAGCTTCCTTGGTCTAGCCAGCCATTGTCGCCGCTTTGTTGAAAACTTCTCCAAAGTAGCCAAACCCCTCACGGAACTTCTCAAGAAAGATAAAAAGTTCGAGTGGTCCCCACAGTGTGAGTACAGTTTTCAGGAACTGAAAAGACGCCTGACTTCTGCTCCCATACTTGTGCCACCGGATTTCACTAAAGACTTTATTATCTACTGCGACGCCTCACGACAGGGACTAGGTTGCATTATTATGCAGGATCTTCATGTGATTGCCTATGCATCTCGACAGTTGCATCCACATGAGGAGAATTATCCTACACATGATCTAGAGCTTGCGGCCGTAGTCTATGCACTCAAGACCTGGCGACATTACCTCCTTGGTAAACGTTGCGAGATCTACACCGATCACCAGAGTCTCAAGTATATCTTCACCCAACCGGATCTGAACCTTAGGCAAAGACGTTGGTTGGAGTTGATCACAGATTATGATCTAGGGATTACCTACACCCCAGGCAAAGCCAATGTCATGGCTGATGCTCTAAGCCGTAAATCTTATTGCAACAATCTCATGTTGCAGCAAGGCCAACCACTTCTCCATGAGGAATTCTGTAAGCTTAACCTTCACATTGCTCCTCGCGGATTCCTTTCTACCTTGGTGGCGAAACCTACCCTTGAGGATCAGATCATCTCTGACCAGAAGTTTGATAGGGGGATTACCCGGATCAAGAGAAACATTAAGAAGGGAGTTGGTGGATGTTTCTCTATGGATGATCGTGGTGTTGTTTTCTTTGAGAATCGCTTGGTGGTTCCCAAGAAGCAACATCTTCGGCAGTTGATTCTTAAGGAGGCGCATGAATCTCCTCTCACGATTCATCCCGGTAGTACTAAGATGTATCAGGACCTACGCCAGAGGTTCTGGTGGACTAGGATGAAGAGAGAAATCGCTGAGTTCATTGCTAAATGTGACATTTGTCGTCGCGTTAAGGCAGAGCATCAAAGACCTGCTGGCACCCTTCAGCCTTTAGCTATTCCTGAATGGAAATGGGATAAAGTTGGTATGGACTTCATCACCGGCTTTCCCAGGACCAAGAGAGGGAATAACGCTATCTTCGTAGTCGTTGATCGTCTTTCCAAAGTGGCTCACTTCCTTCCTGTTCGAGAGAGTATCACTGCTAGTCAGCTTGCTGACTTATATATTTCTCGAATAGTGTCACTGCATGGTGTTCCACTAGAGATCAATTCAGACCGTGGCAGCCTTTTCACTTCTCATTTCTGGGAGAGTTTCCAAACTGCCATGGGAACCCATCTTTCCTTCAGTACCGCTTTCCACCCTCAGTCGAGTGGTCAGGTGGAACGGGTCAATCAAATTCTCGAAGACATGCTCAGAGCTTGCGTTATCTCATTCGGTATGGATTGGGAGAAATGTCTTCCTTTTGCCGAGTTTGCTTATAACAATAGCTATCAATCCAGCCTCAAGAAAGCTCCTTTTGAGGTTCTCTACGGACGAAGATGTCGAACACCTTTGAACTGGTCAGAAACCGGTGAAAGACAATTCTTTGGACCGGATATGATCCAGGAGGCAGAAGAGCAAGTTCGCATCATTCGTGAGAATTTGAAAACAGCCCAGTCTCGTCAGAAAAGTCAGTACGATCGTCATCATAAGGATATGACTTATGAGATTGGCGACCAAGCTTACCTTCGGGTTACTCCTTTGAAGGGTACCCATCGTTTCGGTATCAAGGGCAAGTTGGCTCCTCGTTACATTGGTCCTTTTCGTATTCTCGCTAAACGAGGAGAGGTTGCCTACCAGTTGGAACTACCCCCACATCTTTCTCGAGTTCATGATGTCTTCCACGTCTCTCAACTCAGGCGTTGCTTCTCGGATCCTATCCGTGGAGTGGACCACGAAACGCTCGATCTCCAAGATAACCTCACATACCGAGAGTACCCGGTTCGCATTCTTGATCAAGCAGAGCGTGTCACTCGACGTCAGAACGTCAAGTTTCTGAAAGTTCAGTGGTCTCATCATTCCGAGAGAGAAGCTACTTGGGAGCGAGAAGATCGTCTTCGACTGGAGTACCCCGCTTTCTTTCCGTCGACCCCTGAATCTCGAGACGAGATTCTGTCAAGTGGGGGCGAGTTGTCACATCCCTAGTCTGGTATGACTTAGACTAGCTAGCTATTTGTGCATCATATTTAAATTTCATTTAAATTTGAAATGAGGATTGGTGGAACCCTCAGAATCATTTTTTGAAAATGACCCAAATAAAAATTTCTCCAAAAGGGTCCAAGAAAATGCTCATGTTGCCCTCTGAAAATATTGGACAGAGATAAAAATCAAAACAATATTTTTAGGAGCTCATGGATATTTATTTTGGCCATTTGGATTAATTCGATAAATATTTGCATTGGAAATATATTTCTATATATATGAAATATGGTCCAAAAATTATGCCATTTATAAAAGAGCTCTGGAATAATATATCTAGCTCCTGCAAAAATTTGGCATAATAAAATAAAATGGTTTAGTATTTTTATTAAACCAAACAAATGTCAGAAAAAAATAGAAAAAGGGAAATAAAACAGGAAAACCTCACCTGTGCTTACCTGGGGCTTCCCCTGTGCAGCCCAGCCGCAGC
>NC_041380.1:574257496-574258393 GCF_002162155.2 Triticum dicoccoides
TGTCGTCTTCCTCCCCGACAGGGGAACGGCGCGTGCCGACGCGCGCGCACCGCCGCGCCTCCACCTCCTGCTTCCCTGGCCACCTCCTGCTTCCTCCTCGTCGCCTGGAACGCCCCGGACGACGCCACGCAGCCCCGACCGCCCTCTCACTCTCTCATTCCTTCCCCCTCCCCTGGTTCTCTCTTCCCCGAGCGCACCCGAGCGCTGCCGCCGCCATCGCACGCCGTGGCCATAGCCACCGCCTCCCCCTCGCCTCCCCGTCGTGCCCAGGAGCTCCGCCTCGTCGCCAGCTACCTCCTCGCCGAGCCACACAAGCCGGGGTGCCCCGAGGAGCCGCCATCGCCGTCATCTTCGTCGTCGGCCGCCCGAGATCGTCGGCGCCCGTCCGTCGTCTCCGACTCGTCCCCGAGCAAGCTGACCAGCCCATCGACCTCCCCGTGAGCTTCTGCTTCGAACCCCTCTCCTCCCCCTCGCGATTACGCCGTCAAGGCCTTAGCTCCGCCATGGCCGAAGCTCGCCTCCGCTCGAGCTTGTCGCCGGCGTTGCTCCGGCGACCTTTTGGCCACACCAGTGCACCTAGCACTCTCGCCGCACCTCGTAGTGCCCTGCTAGCGCTTTAGTTCGCGCATTTGCACGCTGCAGCCGCGCCCCCGAACACAGCCGAACTCCGGCGGCCGCAAACGTGGTCGCCGACGTCGTTCTCGGCCACCCTAGCTCCGGCCGAGGGCACTACTCGACGCGCCGCATCGCCAGCTCTTCGAAGAGCCTAATCACGCCCCGAACGGAGCCCTGTGGGTGATTCCCGCGGCGTTCCGCCGTCTCGAGCCTCGCCGGCGGCTAAACGCCGGCGAGTTGACCGGGTTTGACCCCCCAGGGTCGCTGACCAGTGGGCCCGAC
>NC_041380.1:574258465-574264138 GCF_002162155.2 Triticum dicoccoides
TAAATTAACCCCTGTTAACCCCCCTGTCACTGACGTGTGGGTCCCACACGTCAGATTTGACCTGGACAGCCGCGTTGACCGCTGATGTAGTGATGACGTCATGCTGACGCAATTATATATTTTCTGGAATTAAATTAAATCAGGAAATTCCAGAAATTGATTTAAACTTCAAAAATTCATAGAAATTCAACCGTAGCTCAGATTGAAATAATTTATATATGAAAAATTATCAGAAAAATGCAATCCTTCCATCTGTACTAGTTTCATGCATGACAAACCAACTTATACATGCTGAATATGGGAAAACACATTAGGGCATATATAAGAGACTTAATTTAGAAATGCATTTGAACCTTTGGTTCAAATGGACTTCAAACCAAATGTTCACTAGTTGCATTAGCTCAACAGCATCACATCTACATGCCATGTTCATGCATCATATTGTTGCATATGATTGTGTATTGATTGCCGGCACCGTTCCTTCTCGATAGGTCCTACTCCGGAGACGTTCCAGAGTACCTGTCTGTGAAGCAGTGCCCCCTCCTTGTTGATTACCAGGCAAGCAAACCCCCTTGTTCATTTCGATAAAACCCTACTCTCTCGCTCCTGCTCTCAGTTATTGCATTAGGACAACAACGATTCATCTACTACTTTGTGCTGCGGTAGTTGAACCATTCCTCTGCATGACCTGTCATTGCCACAGTAAATAGTTGAAACCCACTAGCATGTGTAGGAGTTGATTGAAGCCACTGATGTGTTCCTACCATGCTATGCCTGCTATTGCTTAGAGTTGTGTCAGGTCTGATTCATTGGGAATGAATTGGAGTGTTACGATATGTTCTGATGCTGAGAGTGAAGTGTGTGAACACGATTTGGTAAAGGTAGCGGTGAGAGGCCATGTAGGAGTACATGGTGGGTTGTCTCATTGGAACCGTCCTTAAGCACTGAGTTCTATGTATGTTGTCCAATGACTCGATACTACCACACATTGGAATGCTTAAGTGCCCCTCTCGACTTATTAATCAACTTGGTCTCTGTCCAGGAGTCGCAACTAGTTTCTGGTGTTTGTAGGTAGTGCTATTTTTCTACCAAGTGGCACCCGGCAGGGTGGGCTTGGGACAGACTAGGCACACGTGGCACGGTGTACCGAGTGGCACCCGGTTGGTGGGCTCGGGAACCCTGCTCACATCGTTTGGGGCCGTGAGCGACACCCCGGCCGGATCTCCTTGCGGATGAAACCCGAATAGGCGATAAACCTGGACTAGAGTCTTGTGTGGTTAGTCAGGTCGTGGCCGACACCCTCGCCAGGCTTCCGCTTGAAGGTTGCCGAGATACATGACGTGTATATGGCGGTAAGTGGCGAGAGCGTGTGTGAAGAAGTACACCCCTGCAGGGTTAACATGATCTATTCGAATAGCCGGGTCCGCGGTTATGGACTTCTTGGATGCTTACAGGGTACATAGACAACTTGAAGTGGATACCCTAAAATGCTCAAGACAAGTGTGAGTGCTATGGATGGCCTTCTCGTAGGGAGACGGGGATGAGTCCATAGTAGTGTATTGTGTGGTGATTAGTGGACTCGTGTACGTTGTTTCACCTCCAGAGTTTCTGGTAGTCGTAGAACAGGATAGCCACAGAGTCAAAGCTGGCTTGCTGCAACTAAACCCCGCATTACCTCTTGATACAGATGCATGTATGATAGGATCTGATGTAAGTCTTGCTGAGTACCTTTGTACTCATGTTGCTTTATTTATGTTTTTGCAGCGGAGACTTCGGTCTTACTAGGGTTCTCTTGGACTTCGACTAGTAGCTAGTACCTCAGCTACGATCTTGATCGGATGGTGTAGATAGTCAGGCTCTTTAGCCTTTTTCATTTGTAGATGTCTGTACTCAGACATGTAATGCTTCCGCTTGTTGCTTGATTGCTCTGACTGTTGGGTCATGTGACCCCTGTTTGTAATAATGATGTGACGGCTCTTCTGAGCCTTTATCTATATGTTTGTTGAGTTATGCTGTGATGCCATGTTGTACAGCACATACTTGCATGTTATGCGTACGTGTAATGTGTATTGCTATGTGTGGGATCTGACTATCTAGTTGTTGATTCTTAGTAGCCTCTCTTACCGGGAAATGTCTCCTAGTGCTTCCACTGAGCCCTGGTAGCTTGCTACTGCTCCGGAACACTTAGGCAGGCCGGCATGTGTCCTTCTTCGATCCTGTGTCTGTCCCTTCGGGGAAATGTCATGCGATGAATACCAGTCCTGCTAGCCCGCTACAGCCCGGTTCACCGGAGTCCTGTTAGCCCAGTGCTACAGCCTGGATTCACTCGTTGATGACCGACACGTTCGATGCTGGGTCATGGATGCCTGTCCCTGTAAGTTAGTGCCACTTTGGGTTTACGACTAGCCATGTCAGCCCGGGCTCTTTATCATATGGATGCTAGCGACACCATCATATACGTGTGCCAAAATGCGCAAACGGTCCCGGGCAAAGGTAAGGCGACACCCGTGGGAATACCGTGCGTGAGGCCGCAAAGTGATATGAGGTATTACATGCTAGATCGATGTGGCATTGAGTCGGGGTCCTGACACTCTGTCTCGCTGCTCATCCTCCGGGAGGGGACTCGGAAGGAGGGTCGTGCTCCTGGTTGGGATCTCCGTGCTCCCTCTCCTGCGCCTCCATCTGCGTTCGATCTCGTCACTGGTGAGTAGTGCTCTGCTCAGCGTGGGGATGACCTATGAGATTCTTAGTTTGAAATCTAATGTGAATCTCCTAAAAACCGATGCAAATCTGTCTTGAGAACATAACCTTCGAATCACGGAACCTTGAGATTTTCTGAAGCTTTATTCCCAAGCCTGAAAATGACTAGCTGGCTAGGTTAATCATCGCTCTAAGGAAATCAAAATCTTCTGTGGGAATGGCCCCTCTGAATGTTCTGAACCATCCCTTGATGCCGCCTCTAGGTCCGTCCAGGCCCTGCCGTCCACTTGTTGACTTCTTCTTGGCGCAATGGGTTGAGTACGTTGGTCTGTGTTGGTCTCGAGTTTTGGTCTTGTTGTAGAGGTCTTCGGCAGCGGTTGTGATGCGGCTCGGTTGCTCTGTGGCTTGCCCAATCGCCATCGGCATGAGGTTGGCCTAGGTGAAGCAAGTATTGTAGTACGCGTGGTGGGTGTGTTTGGTGGATGTGGATGCTAATTCCTGTGATTGGCATTGTAATGGCCAAAAGGCATTCTATCCGGCTTCTTTGCCGCTTCTTCTTTAATATATGATACGCATGCTCATGCTTATTCGAGAAAAATGTTCTGAACCATCCCTACCCATATAAAGAAAATGTGGGAGCGGGACGGCGGGATCTGCTCCAGGCGGTGCGGGACGCGCTACTGTCGCTCATGCAGCAGAACGGCGTCGACCTGATCTTGTGGAAGGCGGGTGAATTATTTATGTTCTTTATTTTTTTCCCTATTCTTAACATTGGCAAACAATCTCAGGATTTCGCACATGTGCAATCTTCACACTCAATAATTTCTTGATATAGAGTCGAACTAGAACATGTATTAAGGGACCATGACATATCTAGCATCGGTATCTGAAGATGGCAAGATCTGGTCATGGCATCTGACTTTTGACAAGTCAGTATCTTCCAAGAAAATTAATCCTGCTCGGCCTCTTCGCGTGGTTCGTTGAGTGCTGGGTCGTGCCATTGTCTAACTGGGTGCCCCTCGCGGCCGCCGTCTGGGCGATCATTCAGGTAGATGTTGTTTCTTTCCCCTGTGTTGGTCAGATCATAAATGGATTCATAGTTCGTTTGATGCCATCTCACTTTTAGTATAGCATGTATAATATCTTATCTTGGGCATTCACATGATACTTTGTAATTTCTGAAAGAGAAACAGAGTGTGAACTATAGCTTTTTATTTGTTAGGAAATTCTGATATGTTTTGTTTTGTTAAGTGCTAATAATGATTTTGAAAGTGAGATTAGCAGCAAACAACATTTTATCTAGGCCCCTAATGGTTATGTTTGTCTTCTTAGTTCTCACCCTTTTGTATCCGTGATGCAGTATGGGGCTGTAGAAGATTTGAACAAAAGATGGAAGCACCATATACTGAACACAACAGTACAGTATGTGATGTTTCCTTGCTCTATTTACGTTATTGTTTGTTTATGGAGATAGTCATGCTCATTTTACCTCTATAGTACCTTACAACTCCAATAAAGCCTTGGGAGGGGTTGAACAAACTTTTGATTGAAGTTCGGCCCAACTACATGGAACCGAAACTATCAAGGAAGTTCCAATCTACTGTCGAGGTGAGCTTCTGCCTGAAATTATATTTCGTGCTTGGATGCAACTTAGTAGTTGGTAGTTCAAAAGGTTTCGCAAATAACATTAGATTATACTATATGCATTTGATCCATGGAAGTTGATTATGTAGAATCAAATCATTTCAAAATTCCTTTTGATTTTGTTGATTTGAGGTAGACAGTACACCTGCTGCAGTGGACTTCGCGTCTCATCGGCATGCTCGCCCGCGACAGTACACCTGCTGTAGCTCCGGTGAGATGCTGGAGCTCATGGCGGCGCTCACGGCGGTATACCTCATACTGTACCTCAACTAACATATTGATCTTCTACTTCTTTTCTGATCAAACTGGGAATCATACTATTCTCTTTCTGTCCAGTAAGCCCCACTAATCACTAGGTCTCATTACTCTTTCTATCCGACGTGGCATGTGAGAGCGGAGGATAGAGGTTGCCACGAAATACCCAACCAATGCACTTGTCGATCGTCTTGCTCTTATTAGGTAGTCGTTTCAATGAAAGTATATCTGCCGCCTGTTCATTTTTCAATTCACTTTCAATAGACAGTTTGCATTATCTGTTTTTTTTGTGGGAGTTGAAGCAAAGAATTTGTTATGTTTCCTTATGATGTGAATCTGAAGTGTTTCTTGCTAACTAAGAACCCTGCACAGCTAGATGCTGCACTGTCGGCCCTGAATCCTTGGATATTGGGAAGTTTGAAGAAGCATGTGGTGTAGGTATGTCTTTGCAATCAATATATATATTTACATGCTTCTGCAAATTATAAATCATGTATCCGCATGTGGTGTAGGTATGATTTGATAATGTGGTTGTTTGGATGCAAAAAGAATAATAAATCGATGCACATTTTTTATGATCAGACGTGGAACGGCCAATGTTTTGTAATGGAGTAGCATCATTAATGCCCAATTGGACCTTTTCTTTGTGTGTGTGTATTGGGGGGGGGGGGTCAAATTTTGTATTTATCAACTATTAGTGAATTGTCCTGCCTGTGAATCCAATGGATCGTACAGTGGACCTACGACATTGTACTATAATTGTTCTCGGAATGTTCTAAATGTTTGGTGCTTGATAAATATCAAACTTCTAGGCCCTTTCCGAATAAATTTCAGTAGTCAACAGTGTAAGTGTTCTAAAAAAAGTCAGAGGACCAACCGATGGCCTAAAGTTACATATAATCAACATTTCATGTTCTCTATTACAATAACAGTGTTTAAAGAAATAGTAATACTAGAGTTGGAAAGCATAATGCGCCTTGGATCATGTCTCATGTCTTTTTTTCTCATTGCCCAAACACTGTTCGTTCTGCTATATGTCCCTTCTTTCAGTCATAAGGTTTATACATGTATTGA
>NC_041380.1:574264148-574271818 GCF_002162155.2 Triticum dicoccoides
TTAGTGAATTGTCCTGCCTGTGAATCCAATGGATCGTACAGTGGACCTACGACATTGTACTATAATTGTTCTCGGAATGTTCTAAATGTTTGGTGCTTGATAAATATCAAACTTCGAGGCCCTTTCCGAATAAATTTCAGTAGTCAACAGTGTAAGTGTTCTAAAAAAAGTCAGAGGGCCAACCGATGGCCTAAAGTTACATATAATCAATATGTCATGTTCTCTATTACAATAACAGTGTTTAAAGAAATAGTAATACTAGAGTTGGAAAGCATAATGCGCCTTGGATCATGTCTCATGTCTTTTTTTCTCATTGCCCAAACACTGTTCGTTCTGCTATATGTCCCTTCTTTCAGTCATAAGGTTTATACATGTATTGATTTAACAAGATTAGATTCACAGTTAGTTCTAATGGTGTGACATGGATTGTGTTTGTGATCTTCCAGTTTTCCTGTTTCTTCCATGCATGTGAAGGACTCATGTCTTACAACCTGAAAACTGAATGTACGTCGTACAAAGGCAGCTTGGCAGTTGTGGCGCTCTTATATAGTAAAAAAATGTTATTTGGTGAAAAGAAACATAGCCTGTGCAGTAATAAAAATAAATACACTGATCCACTTCATTTCTGAGATAAATGATTAGTGTTCAGATATAAGAGGAGATCATTTGAATTCGTCTATTGCAGCTACAAATCAATGAACAAGTTCAAAAATGGAGCTGCACTATTGTTTAGTATTAGCCTTCACAATCTTTTCTTAGACAACGTTTGATTCTGCAACACAACTCCACGCTGTGACAAGCATTTCACCAATGAACACGTTTTACGAAAAATATCACCGGCCAAGCTTTATTGATTAGGGTTTAGCATAACCGGAACACAAAGAACTTTAAAATTGTGAAATCCAACGTATTCTGCAGCGGGCGTTCTGGACGGCAAGGTGATTGTTGAGGCCTCATATGGAGGCATGACCTTGTTGTTCAATTTGCAGATGGTGCCCACCGACGCTGCTACCTCCGGAAGGTCGCAGAGGAGGCCACCCGAGCTGGACGACGGGGCGTCTTTGGATGTGGAGGAGGTCCGACCAGAGGAGCAGCATGTTTGATGTATCTAAATATGTCTTTGTTAACAATTTTATTTGGTAACTGTTATTTATGTTTGTTACTTCCATCCTGATGCTTCCAGACCAAAATTAACGAGCTTTACATACTGGTTTTCTCACTTTTCTTTGTAGAGCAGTCCAACTCATTACCATCTTATGTAGTATCTCTTATATTTGTGCCTTGTATCCTTAGTAGAGCTCAATCATTGATCTGCTTATATCTCCCATCCCCCAGTCTTTGATCCTTATGTTTTAATGGTTCAAATTCACATCGGGGATCATTACCTTGACCAATCTCAGTGACACACTCGAGGAAGATAAAATTATGATGGACCGTATAGCGTTAGGCATAATATACCATTGTTTTTCTGTGATTCCAAAGATGTTAGCTACTACTCCTTCCGACTAAAGTTGTACTAAACTAGCGACAAGTCTCAAAATCTTAGTTCAAGTTTCAGAACTCAAGAGGTATCCTATACTCTTGAAACTTTTATTAGGAGGTGCTTCCTTTAAATACATGCTTTTGCTCTACCCCCTTTTACTAGCAATTCGATGGTGCTGCTTGAATATTTTGTTCCTAATGCATGCAACACAATACATCCCTTATCTGCATATATCTACTTGGTCTTGAATCGGTTCAAATAAATATGATGCTGATTTGGTTCCTTCTACTTCTACAGGTTTGAATACTATGGTCAGATTTTTTTCCCCAAGAATCCACAAGTTTTGCTGGTCTTGAAGAATGTATTAAGTTCATTGCAAACTTAAAGTTCAGAGAAGATATGCAAGGAAGGGCGCCGCCTCTCCCTCACCGTCCATCGTCTCAAGACACGACGTCGTCAGCAGCACCTGCTATCTATATGTATGAACTATCTATCATCTTTAGCTAATCTCTAGACACATCGCCATCAGCAGCACTTGCTATCTATATATATGAACTCTACTTTTCTTTGAAGATCGTTTTTCTTTTGGAGCATGTTAGCCTTTGATTTCAATTCAATGTTGTGCTCTATCATCCACCTTGTAAGATTGTGACCTACTATCTTATAATATGCACCTATTACCTTGCTATGTCTCTTGAATGAACACTTTTCTCTAAGTTTTTGTGAACTGTACCCTGGCCTGCATATGCACGTGCACAGCTGCACAGCCAAGGCAAGTGCGCACAAGAACGCACAGGAGGCGCGCCCAGGGCGCGCCCCACCTACTAGTGGCTCTTCATTTCTGGCAGGGACGCAGAGGCCACTATGGATGTGACATGACTTGGACTGATCACTGACCAGGACGTGTCACGTAGCACCGACTGCATCGGATCGATCAACAGGTGTGTGCAGGGCGGGACGCTTACTGGAGGCACTGACTAAGAGTATCCCTCCCGCATAAACCGGTAGTGTAAAATCGTTTTATGGCTCCCTCTAAAAGGATTTTACGGAAACACGGAGGTTCCGGCAGAACAGAACCGTACTTGAAATTTTAAAAACGTCATCGTGCTACAAATAAAAGCATAGTTCATATATAGCACACCCAAAGCAAAACTAAATTGATGGACTCTCACAAATCTACGCCGAGGTAGTAGGCCTCGGCGGTCTTGTGGGGAGCATTGGTGCGGGCATGAACCTCCTTGGCGGCGAGGAAACGACGGCGCCTTCTTCTCTGGTCGTCACCAACTGCGCCTTCTTGTCCATCCTCCACCGCGCGCCCTGCAGCGGCGAGCTCCTAAGCAGTGTCTCGACCGCTTGATGTGTAGGAAAAGATTGTCGTGGAGCTCGTTGAAGCCGGCCCACGGGTGGAGCTACGGGAGAGGCGCCTACTTGGACCGACGTGGCTCGACGGCGGGCCGTCTGGAGCTACCAACCTTAGCGTCGTGCCAGGCAAGCTTGTGCAACGGCGGCGACCCACCACGGTCGTGAGCAGCACCGACCATGGAGGAGGAGGAATAAACGGCGGATTCGAGTAGCGGCGAGGCGGGCAATTTTGCGGCGAAGGGATACTATTTGATAACCCTAAATCCCGGTCAGACCCATAGATATAGCGCTAGAAAGACGGTTTTAAGGGCTGCCTCTAAATTTTTTACGGGCCGGACTAAATTTCGCGGATCTATTCGAGACGAAAAAAATGCAAGATCCCGCAAAATGACAAGAGTTTTATGGGCCATTGAGTTTTCGTGGAATCTAGAGATGCTCTAAATTGGTAGACAGTAATGGACTCATACCTCTAGAATATCCACATCCCATAGTTTACAAGCTACGGTACTTTCTCTAGGACAAGAAAGACTTAGCTTGGCTGAATTGATGAGTCCAAAATGTATGATAATTTTGAGAGTTATTTCGTGCCTACATGGTAGGTTTCGTGAAATTTTGTCGCGTTCGCGCACTTGTTTATATCAGTATTCCTCAGATAACGTCTTTTGGATTAAATGAGTTCCATGGAGGGAATCCTAGGAAGTTATGGTGGAATCACATCATTCAATGTAATAATTGACTACCATAAAAGGAATAAAGCAAAGGGAGAAAGAGGGAGCCCGTGCGGCCGAACCAGAGCAAAAGACATCCTAGCATGCTAGCCCGCGCGGTCATATGAAGCGCCGACGCGGCCTCCTCTTACACTACTTCCACCCAGTGAAATTGGATCGGGGAATAGACAGATATACACACCAGAAACACATCCAGAAGGCAAAACCCTAGCCTCTAGAGTTATCCGAAGGGGGAATTGACAAGGAGAAGATCGCCATCTTCACCACCACGCATGCAAGGGGGATGCCAGCATCATCACCGTTGTCATCATCATCACCACCACTGTCATCATCATCATCATCATCATCCACATCCATCTTCACGTTATTGTAACATCAGGAGCCCTAGTGAATCATCTTGTGTGTTACTTGTGTAATTCATCCATGTTTATCATTACCGTTCTCATGATGCTTGTTGTCCCTATGTACAAGTAAACCCCTTAGTTCTCGGGCATATGGATGAACCTTGGTATGTATAGGATTTGAAGCGTTATATTTGATATGAAGTTCTCTGTTGAATGCTTAGTTTAATAAACTTCGTGAATGTTATGAAGGGTTCCCACTCAACATTATCATCGCAAATCAAACAGACAACATAGAAGCTTAACACGAGAACTGAAGGAACAACAACGATTTAAATCTACATTAGCAGCATTTCCATCACAAGGGCTTGGGATGGTGCTTAGGTCCTCCATACAGAAAATTTATTTGGCTTCCACAGTCTCATGGCATGATGTCAGTGGTGCCCATGCCCTTCCCTCCAGCGGTGACCTCCTTGTCCATATCGAGGCTCTTGTGGTAGCCCTTCCCCATGAGTACCACACATTGCTTCTTGGAGATGCAAACTTCCGATAACTTAGTGACAATGGTGTTGGCACTACAACCGCGGTGGTGCGTGTGTTGTTACTTGCATGTAGTGGGGAGGTGGAGGATATTTTGCGCGAGAACATGTCATTAAGTAACCACATCTGCACTATTTGCACCTAGTTAGATTTTTTTAAAATCTGACCCTTTTGATGACGCCACTCATCGTGATGTTTTCGTTGCACAAGAGACGCCATGGTCAATGAAGTTTTTCCCTGGTGGACAACCTGGTTTTGCCATTCGCTGACTGTCCGACGTGCCACCACATGAAATGACGAGGAGATCATGGTGTTTACCCTGTGATAGAAACGCCAGAGGATCTAGCATTTGCCCCGGGACGGAGACGCCACAAACCGTGGTGTTAATGTGTTCGTTTGTTTCCCCTAATACATATGTTTTTTAGGAGAACCATGTATTCATTCATAGTAGTAGCAAGATACAACATACATGGCTTTTCTCTGAAAAAATCCAAAGAGACAGCACGCAAGGAAATATACATCACCATCGCCGAAGAATCCAGCCACCGCTGTCGCCGAAGCGTTCGCCGGAGGAGAGAAACACAGGCCTCCAACTTACCAAGATTCAAGATAGTGCCAATAGCAGCCAAGCTACGTTATGAGCCTCTAAACAGGTTGGGGTGCGACCTTTGTGTAGGTACACAGTTTGGCGTGCGCCAATGGCGCATTCCCTGAGGCGGTCCTGTATTTCTATCTTGTCTACACACAGCTAATTAAACAAAAAGTCTACAATCTCAACAACATAACGGCTCCCAGCACGTTCATCATCAACATCAAATATTTTTCTACTATCTGGATGTTAAATGATTGATATCTCCCAATCGGAGATCACCATCCATCAGCTTTCTTTAGCATTTATATGTGTAATTCTTAAGGCATATCTAAATTTGCTTTACTAAAACCGTAATTTAATATATGGCCTTCGGCCTTTTTTTTTTAGGAAAAAGGGAAAAACTCCCGTGGTAAGGCGAAGATCTCCATTCAAGTGCTACGACCTAGGACGCCTGAAGTTTGTGAGATTCACACATAATCAGCAGTTGCTTCTCTGTCATCCAAGAGATTACTTTAGTGTTGCTCTCATGGTATGTAAGCCTGGAGTTCTATTTTCTTTCTGAAGTTTGTTTCATTTCAATGAAGATGGAATAGGGACGATGCCTAGATGCTTTCTGGTTCTAAAAAAATAAGTTGAAAAATTAGTATTAGAGAAGTGATCGCACTTGGATGGAGATCCTCACATCGTTCATTACAGGACAAGATGGGAAAATCTTTTTTAGGCCAAGCGTAAGCCGGAACAGAACCCCAAATCGAACAGGTCATAAAGCTTAACATGAGCACTGAAGGAACAACATATACAGCAGATATAATTTACATCAGCGGTCTCAATCACAAGGATTTAGGAAGATATTGTTAAGATCCCCCATACTGAAGACTGATTTACCCAGGTTATCATACACAAGAGTGGTATAACGACTCCAAATCTGCTGGTGGGGAACCCATACACACACAAAAGCTAAGCTAGAAGCAAGCTCACAACTGAACCTAAGATTATAACATAAGAACTAGCAAACCTGATAGAGAGACTTCATCTTGACACCAAGGCTTTATAGATGCCTCAAGTAGTCAAGTTCCTCGGTCCTCGATCATTACCACCAGTCGTCACCTCCATCCCCAGCATCACCTGGATCGTAGCCATCGTCAAAACCCCCGGCAACGTCGTCGCCGTAGTAGTCATCACCGTCGAAGAGGTCATCACCACTCCCAGCCCCGGCATTGTCGTCATCACCACCCCCGCCACTGTCGTGGTCACCCTCTCCGTTTGCATCAGACACAAGTTCAGCATCCTGCACGCCCTCTTCCTCGTCCATTGACAAACCAAGGTTCTCCTCCTCGTCGTAGTACTCATTCATGGTCTCCACGGCCTAGACGAACACATAACGTACGGTGTTAAGCCGTGACATTCTTTAGAGAATAATAATGCATAACGGTGGTGGTCGTCGAGTTTGCTAGCTAATTAATCGATCTTACCGTTTCAAAGGTGCCATGGTCTGCGGGAGCAAATGGGGACGAACAGTCGTTCTCCTCACCATCATAGTACTCATTCGTGGAATGAACAGCCTAGAGACGATTGCATATATATAGTGGAGTTAATCTGTGACATTAACTACCCAGAGAATGCATAATGGTGTGGTGGTTATTGAGTTCGCTCGCCGGCTTACCGTCTGGAATGTGCTATGGCTGGCGGGAGTGAATGCTGGGCAGTCTTCCTCGGAGGAACAGTCGTTCTCCTCCTGGTCGTAGTACTCATTGGTGGCAGCCACTGCCTGGAGACGAATAAGCTGTAACATTACTAAGATAAGATATGAGTCAATTACACCGGTGGTGCTAGAACTTGACGTAAATGATCACTTTGATGCTAGAAGTTGCGGTGTACATTGAAGTGGTGCAAAAACTTGGCTTAGGCGTGCAAATACAGTGCATATCCCCTTTTGTATACATAATCTATGCTGACTAGGCGTGTGGGGTCCGCTGTCAGCCAGTGAACCAGGAAGAATGTTTTTTTTCTAAAACCCCCTCAATTTTTTGACAAAAAAACCATATGGATGTGGCGTTTTACTTCTCTATGACCAATGGGTCCCGCCTGTAAATATTAATAGAAAAAGATTGCGGGCAGGTTTCGAACCCGGGACCACAGGCTACCAAAACAACCGGCTAACCACTTCACCCTTCACGTGGATTAGCAAGCAAAATGATAACGACAGGATAAATATTTAGCAATGACACTTATGGAGCTTAAATGGGCCGTAGATATTGCAACCCATTTTGCACAAGCGATATTTATAAGATATTTTAAAACGTAAGTAATAAAAATAATGTTCCAATATTTGTGTGTTATCAATACAATGTAAATAAAAACAATGAAATATATACCCATGTATATATAAAATATTTAGTTTAGTTAATATGGATTTTAAAATGTATATTAGATACACTGTTTAATGAATACAAAAAAAGTATACACTCATGGCTTATATTTAAATTTTAAAATGATGAATACAAACATTTCTTAATATCTATAATTATTCACATGTCTATATTTTTTACTCATGACTTATATTCGAAAACAGTATATATTTTGAATATTATACATGATTGAATATCCATATCAAAAGTTTAAAA
>NC_041380.1:574271928-574303927 GCF_002162155.2 Triticum dicoccoides
ATGTTTTTATATTAAAAATAATTTTTTAATGTAATTTTAAAAGAAATCGTATCATTTTAGAAAAGTTATACATTTTTAAAATTCATAAATATTTTCAATATACCAGTGTCTATTGAAATAATACACGACTTTTTTTAAAATAAGGTATTTCGTTTGTATGCTTGGTAGTTTTTAAACTAAATGTACCAATGTTTTAAAAATAACACATGAACATATTTATTTATAATAAATTTTAATTTCTGTATTAACTAAATATTTTATATAGTACATGGGTGTATATTTAAATGTTTTTATTTACTAGTCATGGTTTGTTTGTATAAAATTTATAGCACACATACATTTAAACATAATTTTGATAACTTACATTTTATAAATATATCTTTAGAAAACAGCGCGTGCAAAATGGTGAATACATATAGGATAGTTAAAGCCCATTTAAACATTTCTTAGTATCTGTAGCCCATTTAAACTTCAGATGCGTACCCGTTGAATTCATGTTGCTAAAAAACCTTGGTGAATACATATAGTATAGTTATCCTTTGTGAACGTTGTGACCGCCCCAGCGTACTGGTTGTACAGGTTAGCACTCTTATCTTTTGTTTACATGTTCGAGTCCTGAGCTTGCCTTTTTCATGTTTATTTTGACCAGCGGGCCCGTTGATTAAAGATGTAAAATGACATGTCGATATATACTTTTTTGCAAAAATATATATTCTGAGGTTTTTAAAAAAAAAATCAGGGCACACGTTCCCTCTTCCAGGCCCAGTGGCTGACAGCGGGACCCACACACCTAGTCAGCGCATATACCAACGTGATTAGCACTGTATTTGCACGTCCGAGCCGAGTTTTTGCACCACTTCGATGTACACCGCAACTTTTAGTATCAAAGTGATCGTTTGCGCCAAGTTCTAACATCATCTACGTAATTGACTCAAATGCATAATGGTGGTCGTGAAGTTGGCCAGCCGGCTTACCGTCTGGAAGGTGCTATGGCCGGTGGAAAAGAATGCCGACGCGCCTCCCCAGCCCCCACCGCCAGCACCACCTGCTCGCTTCGCGCCTTCTGTCGGGCCGGCACCGCCCACGCCAACTCCGGCTATGCCTCCTCCCGAGCGCTTACCGCTCCCGCTACGTGTGGCCTGGCCCTTCCCGCCGGCGGTGGCCGCCTTGTTCACGCCCAGCTTCTTGTGGTAGGCCTTTCCCATGAGCGGAGCGTCACGCCACGCGCTCGATCGATCTGCTTCCTTGGGAGTCTGCTTTGATCGCTTGGCTTTCTTGATCTTGTTCTTGGTGCTATATGGGGCGCGAGATTCGCGGTGGCGTGGATGCGGTTACATATTATCGCGGGGAGGTGGAGATATTTGCTACTGATCTGGTGAGGCGTTCCTCCACGCTGAGGATAATTTTCTCCCTTGTTTTCTTTTTGTTTGAGAACATATTTTCTCCCTGGTTGAGTGCAAGCGTGCGTGCGTGCGCGTGCTGTGGACCTCTCTGGTCGAGGGACACGCCTGACGCGTACGGGGCCCGGGCCCGGCTGCAGTTTCTTTTTCGAGTGGAAAAGAGTTTTATTCCATTTAATAGGACGAGGGACAGAAGTTCTTCTATTCATGGTTATATATGATGGTTCTCTATATAATCATACAGCAGTACTACTCTATGAGCGGCTATACGACGCCAACCAATCTACTACCTTATTTTGCTCATGCTTAATTTTGATGGGCCCAACTGCATTAACAATGGGTTTTCACTTTTGGATGAGACAGAGACGTAGAGGTCAATGTAGATGTGATATGACTTGGGACTAACAACTGACGAGAGCGTGTTGTGGCACTGGCGATGCAGGTGTATGGAAGACACGTGTCACGGACGTGCCCGATCACTAACTGGAGGCATCGGATCAGACTGGCAAGCAACGAGGTGCCTGTTTCGCTACATGGTCTCTTTCGCAAATGTGGAGACAATGCGGCCACCGTGCTCGTCAACCATGGATATCATAAATTTTGCTTGTTGTTACTCTACATGCTGGTCAACCATGGATATCATGGATATCATAAATTTTGCTTGTTGTTACTCTACATGCTGGTCAATTCATTGAGTCCCTCAATGTCGCAACTTGATAATCATCATTGTATAGCCCGAAAGCATTGCCGTGTTGGACTGAGGGTAGACCATTTGGATTCATACAATGTTGGATGAAGCTCAAGGTGTACAATGTGTGGGAGGACTTGTGCCGATACTGATTCGAGTATCGTTGAATTCCAAAAACTTATCGAACATTTGGTTATCTCGGTTGCTATATTTACATTTGAACTATTGTTGTTTTAGGGATATTTATTCATGGATGAGTTATGCTATTTACAATAATTATTTTGAGTGTTCGAACTTAAAAGAAAAAATAGGGCGAGCGTTTAGGGGACATGATTGGATGGTCGACTCCTGCACCCGCGTGTCTGCGGAAAAATAGAGTGTTTGTTTTGATGGTCGGCATTGGGAATGCCCTTCGCCCGCACTGATTATTTTAGAGCATCTGCAACCGGACCCCTCAAACGTCCAATCTGATAGCCCGAGCATTGTGCGAACAGAAAAGAAGGGAAAAACCACCCAAAAGGACCCCCACTTTTTCCTTGTTGTTCGCAAATCCCCGTATCCGCGTAGGATGCGGCCCACCCCAGACTACCTTTTGTTTCTTTATTCTTTCTTTTCTATTTCTCTCTCATTCCCCACCAATCATATGCATTTGACCGGACAATTTAGGGAGGATGTGGGGACATGGTTGCATGCATGCATAAATAGAGGGTTAAAACAAACGCATCCAGTTAGTGATCGGGCACGTCCGTGGATGTTTGGGGTTTGATATTAGCCGATCCTGGTTGTAGATGCTCTCATCACCTTAATAAGCTTGTAAACTTGGAACACGATAAATCTGATGTCAGATTTTTTAGGCATGACAAATCAAACATTTTTTAGGGTAAATTATGTTTGTTGCGAGGATGATAATAACATAGAAGCTTCATAAAAACATGTGATTTGTGTGCCTAATGACTTAGCACATCTATGCGTAGATGTCATTTGGAGAATCCTTGCACCTTTTAATTTGAAGTTTTTTTTTCTTGAGATGTAGACCTCAATGTACACATACTAAGCATTCAAGTTTCATCGTAGTTATAGTAGCACATTTCATGTCCAACGAAGATTCTGATGACTTCTTTATCATACAAATATAGGTTTTAAATATAAAAAAACATGTATTCTCTAAAAATATGTGTAGAGAACGAACTATATATACTGAACATTCATTACATGAACCAGAAGTAGAATTGCTACTCGAAATAGGCTTTCACCCCCACTTTATAAATAAAGCACCCATCATGTCCATACTACGAGTACCAGACCACCGAGATAAAAGAGTCTACTGAGGCAACAACACAAGCACGCCCAAAGAAAGCATAAGGGAACGATAGAAAAAGGACCACCAATTGGCCACATCATCAGGCGGTCCACAATGAAGATAGGCACATAGCGTAGCGCATCCAACATCTGCCCCAACCGATCGCGGTCCCGCTGCCTAGTCAGCGGGTGCCAGTGTTGTCTCGAGGTTGCGGGCAGCAGCCCGAATGCCCGCCTTCTCTGGGATCGTCAGCACACGCCTGCCCGACGCGACCCTGGATCGGCCAAGGCACACACTCTGGCGGGAGGCAATGGGCGGAGATGGAGACGGGCGAAGAGAGGGACGACCCTTGGGGTCACCCACGGGAGTGTCAGAGCGGGCCGTGGGCAGCCCCAGACCCACGGCATTTTTATCGTATAATCATGGCACTTCTATTTTTACGAGCATGGCATTTTTTTGTAGATCCTGGCATTTTTATTGTGCAATCATGGTACTTCTATTTTAACGAGCATTGCATTTATTATAAAGAGCTTGCCGTTTTTATTTTCTGTAGATCATGACATTTTTGTTAGTAAGAGCATGCCATTCTTATTATTAAAGAACATGACATTGTTTTAGAGCATGGTTAGTTTACTTGAAAGAGCATGTCTTTTTTTTTATTGCTAAGTACATGCCATTTCTATTTTTTGTATAGCATGGCATTTTTTCAGCATATCATGGTAACTTTTCTTGCATGACAGTTTAGGTACACACATCACAGGGCACCATTTTAGACATATCACATATGGGCAAGTGTGTATAAACATACCCTACTATCTTGGTTGTTTTTGTATTCGTAAGGCATGTAATTTTCAATTATTTTTTCAAGGCATTTCTTTTTAAACATAACGGCATTTTATCCTAAACTGGGACATTTTTGGCCCAACTCAAAGACACGTGTTTTGTCGTACAGGCAGAGGGGTTCGTCGTGGGAGGGGTTTTCCAGCGAACGTTCGTTCGCTGGAGTTGTTGCACCCCTTGTGGGAAACTAATCGATCGCAGGACCGCCTCCCCGACGTTCTATCGCCAGATATTGGCTCTCTACTAGCTGCCACGTGATAAATTTGTGTCGTCCATCAGATATTCGATGGCTCGTGTTCGTTTTATTCTAGAAAAAAATCATCAGAGAAGCAGCTTCTACTTTGTACCACATCACACAGTTGATCTGCTTCCTTGGAGCTTCTCTTTGTTCTCGGTCAACAATGGTGGTGCGAACGTACTTGCTGTGGAAAGATAGGTGCATCTGGTCAGGTGAGGCGTGCTGGAGACGGTAGACTTGATTTTTGCGGTGATGCGCACGCACTTGCTGCGGGAAGATATTTGGTTCTGGTCAGGTGAGGCGTGCTGGAGACGGTAGACTTGGCTCTATCCGGCCCATGTTGCATGCATGCACGCGGGATTCAGGCCTCGTACCGTCGTACGTGCCGACGTACATGTCACCATAAAGCTTGAAATTTCTTGGGCACCTTCAGTGTACAAGTCAAGCATGCATGTACGTACCGCCCATGCACGTGGAAATTTTCGGTTAAGATGTCTAAATGGATGACGCGTGTCTAGTGCTGGCGTCACCGTGGCCGGAAAAGAGCCGTGAAATGTTGACCCATGACCATGCAGTCCAGCTTGAAGCCCACCACATGCACGCGCAGGTTGTGATCATCTTATAAATTTCAGTTGAGATCGGATTCATCTGTCACAACTCACAACTTGCAAACACACGAAGCGAAATTCCTTAGGTGACACTACATTCCTTAGCTCGGACCCAGAGTCGCCAGGGAGAGTGCAAATGGAGGACACCTTCATCACGGTCTGCCTCGCCGTAGCTCTCGTTTCGCTGCTCATCATGATTGCGGGCCGCCGGCGCTGGGGGGCGCGTGGTGACGGCCTGCGTATGGCGCCTGGGCCGTGGCAGCTGCCGGTGATCGGCAGCCTGCACCACCTCGTCCTAGCCGGGCAGCTCCCTCACCGCGCGATGCGCGACCTGTCACGACGCTACGGGCCGGCCGTGCTGCTCCAGCTCGGCCAGGTGAAGACGCTGGTGGTGTCCTCCCAGGAGGGGGCGCGCGAGGTGATGAAGAACCACGACACCATGTTCGCCACGCGGCCCCTCAGCACCACCATGCGCGTGCTCTCCTACGGCGGCCAGGACATCGTCTTCGCGCCCTACGGGGAGTACTGGCGCCAGCTCCGCAAGATCGCCGTGTCCGAGCTCTTCACAGCGCGCCGCGTCCTCTCGTTCCGCGCCATCCGCGAGGAGGAGGTCGCCACAGCGGTCCGCGCCGTAGATGAGGCCGCTGCGGCCACGCGCCCCGTGGAGATGCGCGCGGTGCTGTCCACGCTCGTGACGGACAGCACGGCGCGCGCCGTTATAGGCGACCGGTGCAAGGAGCGCGACGCGTTCCTCCGGGAGCTCGACCGCATCGTGCAGCTCGCGTCGGGGTTCAACCTGGCCGACATGTGGCCGTCGTCACGGCTTGCTGCGTGGCTCAGTGGAGCCGAGGAGTGCCGCCACACCCTGTACACCATGCTCGACGGCATCGTTGAGGAGCACCTGCAGAGGATGGACGGCGGCGGAGACCACGCCGAGGACCTGCTCGACGTGCTGCTCAAGATCCAGAAGGAGGGTGGTCTCAAGTTTCCCATCCACATGGACGCCGTCAAAGCCATCATCTTGGTAAGTACAGTATTCTCTTCGCATAGCGGCCGGTCTTACTTGCACATTTAGTATTGACAAAATATACGCAATGCATAAAAACATCTCCGTAAAAGCTAGCTAACACTGCTTGCTAAGTTAAAATGAACAGAGTTATCGTAAAACGCATTTATCTCATGCGGGTCATTATATTCATCTAAAAATCTCATGTTTTATGGACAGGACGTATTCTCCGCGGGCAGTGAAACAACAACTACGACAATTGAGTGGGCCATATCAGAGCTGATCAACAACCCGATGGCCATGCAGAAGGCAACAACTGAGGTGCGACAAGCCTTCCAAGCCAGTGGAACCGTGGCCGAGCACGCCCTAAGCGAGCTCACATACCTACGCTTCGTCATTCGAGAGACGTTGCGACTGCACCCGCCCCTGCCGTTGTTGTTCCGCGAGTGCCAGGAACCGTGCCAAGTGCAGGGATACGACGTGCAGCAGGGTACGCAGGTGTTGGTCAATGCTTGGGCGCTAGGCCGCGACGAGCGCTATTGGCCCGACGCGCCTGAGGAGTTTCGACCGGAACGGTTCGAGGAAGAAGCAGCAAAGGCAGACTTTGGGGGTGGTGACTTTGCGTTCTTGCCGTTTGGCGCCGGCCGCAGGATGTGCCCTGGGATGGCGTTTGGCCTCGCCGGCGTCGAGCTCCCGCTTGCAAGCATGCTCTTCCACTTTGACTGGAAGCCACCAGGGCCAGGCTCGGCGGAGCTCGACATGACAGAGACGTTCGGCCTCACCGCACGGCGGACGGACCAGCTCCTGTTGCGCCCTGTCCTTCGCGTACCTATTCCCGGAGTCTAGTCAATATATAAACTATAAGAAATGGACGTATAATGTAAAACTATAATTGTACCCACATAGAAAATAAATTGCAAAGTTCTACTGTTGCATAACATCATTAGTATTATGCAATAACTAGCGTAGTGGGGCTAGATCAATATGTGGTTCCTGAATATATTGTAAACCTACTTGAAATAATACCATAGTTGGACGTTTTGTTTCAATTGATACATGTTAATTACTTCCATCCAAAGTATTGTTTTATGTTAACATATTCCTACAATGAAAATCATAGAAACAATTTTTAGTAGTATGTGTTTAGTTTCACAACATACAGCATCTCCAACTAATTTCCTAAAAAGTTATACACTATTCATTAAATATTACGTTTGACATGAGCATAATTTATTTGATTCAAAATCTAAACACAAAAATTGCAGTGACTATACTTGTCTGTGACATGTGTTGTATTGTCCCTGTACCCTTGTGCTCATTCCAACTTCTTCTGCCCATGTGACCTTTGTGTATTGGCAAAAGAAAGTAAAAAAGAAGATCAACATATGTGGCCGTCAACAAACTTGCCGGATTCAGAAGCCGCCATAATTCATACTCTCTCTGTAAAGAAATATAAAGAGATGTAGATTACTACTTTAGTGATTTGTAAACGCACTTGGTCTCTACGATGAGCAGGTTATAACTCGTTGGTATCATCTACGCATCTATACTATGTATTCATTGATCATCCATGAAAAGTTCAGAATTACTCTAGTTAGCGATGCCTAATATCTTATGGAAACGAGCTAACGATAGGCAGTTGAAGAGAGAGCTACCACAAGGCAGGAATTTGTGTCAGCTTAGAAACTCTGGGAGGCTAGAATTCAGCCACCGCTTCATCACAGTAGCTCCCCAGAGCACGACAGGTGCGATGATAAAGCTTGAGATTTCATGGGCATGCACGTCCAGCTTACGAGCACACACGTGCCGCTAGGGCTGCAAGCGGCGCGACCGCCACAACCCGCTAATCGTATAAGGGCATGTGCAATGTTCAGTTCAGTCGGCTACAGCCTGCTAACGTTGCATGCGTCCACATATGTGACATAAAAAAGGCTGCTACAACTAATTTTGTAGGCCGGCGGTTGCGGCGCCCATACACAATTTTGTCATCAATTTCAATTTCAATATGTAGGTGTCGACACTTCATATAATGGAAGGAAGCATTGGTCAGGCCCCATAGCGCAAATGGAGGACACCCACGTCGTCGTCTACCTCGGCATAGCTCTCTTGTCGCTGCTCGCCGTGCTTGCGGGCCGCAGGCGCTGGGGGGCGCGGGGTGATGGTGGCCACGGCCTGCGCCTCCCGCCGGGGCCGTGGCAGCTGCCGGTGATCGGGAGCCTGCACCACCTCGTCCTGGCCGGGCAGCTACCTCACCGCGCGATGTGTGACCTGGCGCGACGCCACGGGCCGGCCATGCTGCTCCGGCTCGGCGAGGTGCCCACGGTGGTGGTGTCCTCCCGGGAGGGGGCGCGCGAGGTGATGAAGACCCACGACAAGGCGTTCGCGATGCGGCCCGTGAGCGCCACCATGCGCGTGCTCACCAGCGGCGGCCGCGACATCGTGTTCGCGCCCTACGGGGACTACTGGCGCCAGCTCCGGAAGATCGCCGTCGTGGAGCTCTTCACCGCGCGCCGCGTCCGCTCCTTCCGCGCCATCCGCGAGGAGGAGGTCGCCGCAGCGCTCCGCGGCGTCGGCGAGGCCGCGGCGGCCGCGCGCCCCGTGGAGATGCGCGCGCTGCTGGCCGCGCTCGTGGCGGACAGCACGGTGCGCGCCGTGATTGGCGACCGGTGCAGGGAGCGCGACGCGCTCCTCCGGGAGCTCGACCGCTCCATGCAGCTCGCGGCGGGGTTCAACCCGGCCGACCTGTGGCCTTCGTGGCGGCTCGCCGCGCGGCTCGGCGGCGCCAAGGAGTGCCACGACACCGTGCACCGCATTCTCGACGGCATCGTCAAGGAGCACCTGGAGAGGATGGACGGCGGCGAGGACCTGCTTGACGTGCTGCTGAGTATCCGGAAGGAAGGTGGCCTCCAGTTTCCGCTCGACATGGACGCCATCAAATCCGTCATCATGGTAATCAAGTAGTCTCTTTGGCTCTTTGCATCAGTGCGTAGCAGTGCTATATATCGCCTATCGTGGTCATGTGATGTTCTTGTTTTGTTCTGGACGAACTATCTATTTCAAAGTGATTTTTCGGTCCAAATATGGATCGTACAAGAAATTAACCGTGCACAGTTTTAGGTTTCAAGAATACATATGTTTTTCGTGCAGATTGTTAACCTAAAAAATCCCATGTTTTGAGGATAGGACATATTAGGCGCAGGGAGTGAAACAGCAGCTACGACGCTGGAATGGGCCATGGCAGAGCTGGTCAAGAACCCGAGGGCCATGCACAAGGCGACGGCCGAGGTGCGGGGAGCCTTCCATGCTTGCGGCACTGTGTCCGAGCAAGATCTAAGAGAGCTCACATACCTACGCCTGGTCATTTGGGAGACATTGCGGCTGCACCCGCCCCTACCGCTATTGTTCCGCGAGTGCCAGGAAGCGTGCCAGGTGCTGGGGTACGACGTGCCGCGGGGCACCCAGGTGCTGGTCAATGCCTGGGCGCTGGGCCGAGACGAGCGCTACTGGCCCGACGCGCCCGAGGAGTTCTGGCCGGAAAGGTTCAAGGGGGAGGCGGCGGTGGCCGACTTCGGGGGCGTCGACTTCGCGTTCCTGCCTTTCGGCGCCGGCCGCAGGATGTGCCCTGGGATGGCGTTCGGCCTCGCCAACGTAGAGCTCCCGCTCGCGAGCTTGCTCTTCCACTTCGATTGGCAGCGGCCAGGACCACGCTCGGCGAAGCTCAACATGACCGAGGCATTCGGCCTCACCGCGAGGCGGAAGGACCAACTCTTGTTGCAGCCTGTCCTTCGGGTGCCTATTCTCGGAGTCTAGTCGATATAAATTGTAAGAATTGGATGTATATTGTAAAATTATAATTATCCCCACGCTAGAAATAAACTGCAAAATTTCACAACCTGAGATTTCATGGATCGAGAGCCAGTTCCAATAGACTTGTGAAATGTTCCCGTTCGTGTGCATCCAGCTGGAATTGAACCCGCAAGTTTATCAATTATGAGTTGGGCGCTTTAATCATTCAGCCATGAATGTTTAAGAGGGATCATTGTAGATCATAAATACCAACTTTCATATATATATTCGAAGATGACTATAAAAACAGTTTTATGGATCCTCGAATTGAAAGAGAGATTGCAATGAATGACACAACAAACCAATGCTTGTAAACGCAGAAGCAGTGGTACATTCTACATATAGGATAAAGACCTATACATATATGTATGACATGTGGTCGCCAATCAAGATGGAATTCAACATACAAAATAGCACTCCCTGCATCGCAAATTACTTGTTTTAAATTTATCTAGATACGGATGTATAGAATACTAAAAGGGATTAAAGGAGTATGTCGTTATATTATCATATATTATCGTGTGTGTATCATGACATGGTCGTGACTATGATAATTTGACAGGGACGTGACTTACCAACCCCACACTGTCTAGGGATCAAATATACCAAATGTGGTACAGAGCCGGACCAGAGAGAATTAGACTTGGTGAAAAAATAGAGAGAAAAACATTTGCGGGAATTAAATTAAACTTGTGCAACGGAACAATTCAGTAGTTTTGCAAAAAAAAAGAACAATTTTGTACACTAGTATAATACAGAAGTACGTGACGTACATACAACTGATAAAAATATTTTTATATGGGAGTTAAATTAAAGGAAAAAGCTTGGCTTCAACCGGCGGACGCTTGCGTGCGATCCGCCGGCTCGTTCATGTGACTCGTGTCCTACCTGGACGGTTTCATCTTTTTCTTTCTTTCGATCAACGTGACCGCTGAGCGCTGTTCACTATCCTTTACAATATTTTCTGCAACATATTGTAACAAGACTTATGTTGCAGAAACATATAGTAAAAAAAATTAAATTGCAACAAAAACTCTGTTACAAAAAAAACTATAAAAAGACATGTGCTGTAAAAAAAGTGCAACCTGACATACATTACAAAAATTCTGTAACATGACCCGTGATGCAGAAAATTTCCTACAACACGACCTATGTTGCAATGATAAAAAGTGACGCTTGGTCGCTCAATCCACTTGATCCGATGGCTCGTGAGCCGACAGACCTTTTTAAAAGATTCACCGGCCTACGCATAACAGTCGTTGGATCGCCTTGATCCATGCATCGTCATGCACGCTCGCACACATACTCCGTTATTTCTCTTGTCAACCATGTGTCCTCTATCTTATCCTGCAACAATGGTGGTGTTCCGAACCATAACAGCGAATGACGACTGCAACTTAGACAATCTTTTGTAATATCAACTCTGTTGCAAAAAAAACTGCAACAAAACCTCTATTACAAAAAAACAAATCTACAACAAAAATTATGTTGCAAAAAAAATCCTGCAACACATCATATGTTGCAAAAAATATATTCTACGACATAATATTTATTGTAAATGTTTTCGCAACAAGACCTTTGTTGCGAAGTAAAGAGAGACGTTGAGCCACACGATTATGCCACATCCAACGACCGGTGAGGCGGCGGATCTTTTTAAAAGATCCGCCGGCCGACGCGTAGTGGCCTCCTAAATTAAATCCGTAGAACAGAAGAGTTAAGAAAAGTAGTATCACCTGGTTGGCTCCGTGTATGGTAGTACTCCGGGTTTGCCATGACTTGGACTTGGCGTCAAATTCGCCAAACCTTTCCCCTGATCGAGAGACAGCGCTGGCCACGTACCGACGCGTGGCTTTTCTCCTCTCCCTTCTTCTGGTGATTAGGGTTTGTCTCTCGGTTCCACCGCCGCCACCGCTCATCCCAAAGACCACTGGCCCGCTCCCAGAGAGCCTCTTCGCAAATTGTTAGAAGTAATTCATAAGAAGATCGAGAAGTTGCAAGAACAACCCCTCCTGCAAAGCTTCGAAAACCACTTCCTATTCAAGACTCGGAGCCTAAAAAGAAGAGGAGGGGGGGAGGGGGGGGGGTCGCCGCCATCATAAAACGAAAGAAAGGTAAGTGTTTCTAAAAAGAACATATTGAACAGCCTCATGCTTAGTTTTGTCTTAACTACTTACTAATTGGCGTTCTATGCTGAAGCTTAATTCATCACATACACAGCATGGTATCTTGTCGTGATTTTTGGAACTTGGTTCTGCAGATATGCGGTGACTGATATGAAGAAGCTTGCAAACCGAATGCAGTTTGGTATACCAGATGAGAGCTCGTTAGGTCAGATGTCAACAGATAAAGCACATTACTACTACTTAGCCCCTTCTGCCCTTTACTCCCCAGAGCATAGTAAAACTTGTAGTGTAATGTGTTCTTTCTGACTGTTTCCAAATTCAACACGAGCTGGTTCAAAACTTCAAATTATTGGAGGAAAGAGCATAACACATTGGAACTTAGATGATCCTCAATTTTAATCTGTCAAGGCATACAACTAGAACTAGTTTGCACAGCCTTCTCGTCATTGTGTTATACCACCTTGATTCCCAGAGCATAATATTTAAATGTAGTGCTTTATGCCTATGCTTACCTGCACAAATCTTAGGTCACGTGCATTTTGTATGTTAGGGAGTATTTGCACCCTGTACCAGTTCTCTTAGTTATCCTCACATTGTTGTTTCTATTTCTATTTGTACCTCTTTCATGATATCATGCACTGCTATATCTCTTTGATTCCTATTACTTTCTTATGTCAGATTTAAGGAGAGGCGTTATGGTAGCAGTGGTGCAACATCTGGAATGACATCTAGTTTGGCCTTTACACCAGTTCAGGTGAGTTTACTTTTCTCTGGTTCAGTTCAAAGCTAGGTAATCGGGGTTATGCATGATCTTAAGCCGATCCAGTTGTTTAACATGGGATTATGGCTGCTACTCTTGATCGCTATATAATTTTTATCTTGTACATGGGATCATGGCTTAGTTGTTGCTTGACCTGCACATGTGGAGGAGTCAGAAAAGGCAGTGCATCCATTGTTTTTTTGTTTTTGTCTTTTTGCTGCACTAGAAGGCCCTAGATTTTGCTTGTGTGAAATCATCGAACAAGATACTTTTGTTATGTTGTTAGTTTTACCCGTGCTACGATACAGGACTAGTTTGATGTTAGTTTGTATGTTAGGAGTTAGGGTTCTACCGGTTCTAGGGCGTAGACTGTAGGGAAAAGATGGAGGAAGACGAGGCCGAGGGCGCGGCGGCCGGCGGCTGGGCGCCGTCCTTGCGTGGTGGAGAAGAGGCGACGGCGGCGCAAGGGGCGGCTAGGGTTAGGTTTCCCGGCTCCCTAAGGGAAGCCGAACAAATACTGGTTGCTTCTTGCTTGATTAGATTGATACATCTCCTCTCCTTATATAGAGAGGTTTACTTGACTCCTAGGCAAACAACCCTAATAACGATAAAATAATTAGGCTAAGCCCCTAATAATGATAAGATAACTTGGGCCACAACCCACTGGGCTAAGCTCCGCCAGCCGGCTCCCACGTATCGGTAGTCCGAATCGAAGGAGGCAGAACTCGCGAAAACGCTCCCATGGGGGCATGCCGCCCTCGTCCTGCTCGAGGGCGTAGTACCACGTCTGTGCAGTGCCACGGGGGTGATAAGAGGCGAGCCAGGTGCGGTCCGACGCGAGCGTCCGTTGTCCCCGGAAGAATTGCTCGCACTGGTTGAGCCAGTTGAGGGGGTCCTCGGTGCCGTCGTAGGTGGCGAAGGTGAGCTTGGCGAAGCGCGGCGGTGTCTGAGCATGACCGCGGTGAGTGTACGGCTCGGCGGTTCGGAGCAGCGAAGAGGATGGCGTTGGTCCGGTGTGCACAGGTGGTCCGCAGGGATGCGGTGGTCCGTCGAAGCCAGCGTGGGAACCCGCGGAGCCGGAGGGCCCGTCGTACGGCAGGGAGGGCGCCGGCTGGTCCGCGACCATGGTGTAGACTGGCGGCGGTGACGTCCCGGCCAACCAGGCCGGAAGCTGGGACGGCGAGGGTGGGAACCGCACTTGCTGAATTGGCACGCCCGCCGCCGCGGTTGTAGTCAGCCCGGTGCTGGGCGGCGGAGGCGCCGGCGGCGGCAGCCTGGAAACGGCAGAGGCGGCAGGCACGGCAATGGCCGTGGCCGACCATTGTGGCCAGATTAGAGTGGTGGCGGGGGCTGGCTGTAGATGCAGCGAGGGCTGCAGCGGCCTGACCAGCGTCATGGTGGCCCCGGGGCGCGGCGGCTGCCAAGGCTGCCAGGGCGGTGCCGGCGAGGACCCGGGTGGCGTGGGTGATGCGGCGAGGGCCGGCGCCGGCCACTACGGCCATTGGGGCGCGACGGCGGGCGGCGGCTGAAGCGGCCAGTGGTGGTGTAGAGGCCCGGTCAGCGCCGCGGGTGTCGAATACCACGACAGGGCGGCTGGCCCGGACGAGGCGGCTGGCGGCCCGTAGTGGCCGGCTAGGTATAGCCGTATCCCCTGGACGGCGGTGATGGGATCGTTGAGGACCCCAGTGATCTCCGCCGGGGAGTAGACGGTGGCCGGTGGTGCGGTGGAGGGCGTCGTCATCTGGGTGGTGGCGTGCTACCTCTTGAGCACTGTGTTGGTTTTCCCTTGAAGAGGAAAGGGTGATGCAGCAAAGTAGCGTAAGTATTTCCCCCAGTTTTTGAGAACCGAGGTATCAATCCAGTAGGAGACTACACGCAAGTCCCTCGTACCAACACAAACAAATAAGAACCTCACAACCAATGCGATAAAGGAGTTGTCAATCCCTTCAGGTCACTTACGAGAGTGAGATCTGATAGAGATACTAAGATAAATATTTTTGGTATTTTTATGATATAGATTAAAAGTAAAGATTGCAAAATAAAAATAGATTGCAAAATAAAAATAGATTGGAAACTTATATGATAAAAGATAGACCCGGGGGCCATAGGTTTCACTAGTGGCTTCTCTCAAGATAGCATAAGTATTACGGTGGATGAACAAATTACTGTCGAGCAATTGATAGAAAAGTGCATTATTATGAGAATATCTAGGCATGATCATGTATATAGGCATCACGTCCACGACAAGTAGACCAAAACGATTCTGCATCTACTATTTTTACTCCACACATTGACCGATATCCAGCATGCATCTAGAGTATTAAGTTCATAAGAACAGAGTAATGCATTAGGCAAGATGACATGATGTAGAGGGATAAACTCAAGCAATATGATATAAACTCCATCTTTTTATCCTTGATGGCAATAATACAATACGTGCCTTGTTGCCCCTGCTGTCACTGGGAAAGGACACCGCAAGACTGAACCCAAAGCTAAGCACTTCTCCCATTAAAAGAAAGATCAATCTAGTAGGCCAAACCAAACTGATAATTCGAAGAGAATTGCAAAGATAACCAATTATACATATAAGATTTTAGAGAAGACTCAAATATTGTTCATAGATAAACTTGATCATAAAGCCACAATTCATCGGATCTCGACAAACACACCGCAAAAAAAATTACGTCGAATAGATCTCCAAGAAGATCGAGGATAACTTTGTATTGAGATCCAAAGAGAGAGAAGAAGCCATCTAGCTAATAACTATGGACCCGAAGGTCTGTGGTAAACTACTCACACATCATCGGAGAGGCTATGGTGTTGTTGTAGAAGCCCTCCATGATCGATCCCTTCTCCGGCGGAGCTCCGGAAAAGGCCCCAAGATGGGATCTCTTGGATACAGAAGGTTGCGGCGGTGAAAATAGGGTTTCGTGGTGCTCCTGGATGTTTTTAGGGTATATATGAGGAAGAAATAGGTCGGTGGAGCCGCGAGGGGCCCACGAGGATGGGGGCGCGCCCAGGGGGCAGGCGCGCCTCCCTGGCTCGTGGCCGCCTCGCTTCTTTCTTAACGTCTACTCTAAGTCCCCTGGATCACGTTTGTTCCAAAAATAACTCTCCCAAAGGTTTCATTCCGTTTGGATTCCGTTTGATATTCCTTTTCTGCGAAACACTGAAATAGGCAAAAAAAACAGCAATTTGCATTGGGCCTTGAGTTAGTAGGTTAGTCCCAAAAAAATATAAAAGTGTATAATAAAGCTAATTAAACATCCAAAATAGATAATATAATAACATGGAACAATCAAAAATTATAGATATGTTGGAGACGTAGCAAGCATCCCCAAGCTTAATTCCTGCTCGTCCTCGAGTAGATAAATGATAAAAACAGAATTTTTGATGTGGAATGCTACCTAGCATAATTCTCAATGTAATTTTATTTATTCTAGAATGAATATTCAGATCCGAAAGATTCAAGACAAAAGTTTAATATTGACATAAAAATAATAATACTTCAAGCATACTAACTAAGCAATCATGTCTTCTCAAAATAACATGGCAAAAGAAAGTTCATCCCTACAAAATCATATAGTTTGATAATGCTTCATTTTCGTCACACAAGAATGCTCTCATCATGTACAACCCCGATGACAAGCGAAGCAATTGTTTCATACTTTAGTTATCTTAAACTTTTTTCAACTTTCACGCAATACATGAGCGTGAGCCATGAATATAGCAATATGATGGAATAGAATAATATGATGGAGGTTATGTGGAGAAGACAAAAAAAGAAAGTCTCACATTGACGCGGCTAATTAACGGGCTAAGGAGATACCCATCAATTGATGTCAATGTAAGGAGTAGGGATTGCCATGCAACGGATGCACTAGAGCTATAAATATGTGAAAGCTCAACAAAAAAAACTAAGTGGGGGTGCATCCAACTTGCTTGCTCACGAAGACCTAGGGCATTTGAGGAAGCCCATTGTTGGAATATACAAGCCAAGTTCTATAATGAAAAATTCTCACTAGTATATGAAAGTGACAAAAGAAGAGACTCTCTATCATAAAGATCATGGTGCTACTTTGAAGCACAAGTGTGGAAAAAGAGGATAGTAGCATTGTCCCTTTTTATTTATTCTTTTTTCCCTTTTTGGGTTTTTTATTTGGCCTTTATTTTTTTTGAGACAATGCTCTATTAATGATGGTCATCACACTTCTATTTATTTACAACTCAATGATTACAACTCGATACTAGAACAAAATATGACTCTATATGAATGCCTCCGACGGTGTACTGGGAAGGGCAATGAATCAAGAGTGACATGTGTGATAAATTATGCATGGTGGCTTTGCCACGAATACGATGTCAACTACATGATAATGCAAAGCAATATGACAATGATGAGGCGTGTCATAAATGAAATGGTGGAATGTTGCATGGCAATATATCTCGGAATGGCTATGGAAATGTCATAATAGGTAGGTATGGGGGCTGTTTTAATTAAGATATAAGGAGGTTTATGTGTCATAGAGCGTATAATATCATGGGATTTGGATGCACCGGCGAATCCGTGGCGCCGTCAGGGGGCAGGGAGAGTGGTGGTGGGAGTGGCGGAGGTGGAGAGGCAGTGATGGAGAAGGAGTTGCCGCCGTCGCCCGGCGGGTCGCCAGGCAGGTCACGAGAGCCCTCCTCCTCCATGACCATCTTTGTTTCGCTGAGCTCTATATCAATATACTTTGTTATATGTTAGTTTTACCCATGCTACCAAACAAGATTGGTTTGATGTTAGTTTGTACCATCTTTGCATACATTTAGCACCTTCTGTATAGATGGTAATCAGTAGCTAGGATGTACCCATCTTTGACACCATTATACCGTTTCAGTTAGTCTGATTGCCCTATTTTGTATTTTTAAACAGGTTAACTCATAAAATGGTTGGCATCGCTCCCATGTTTCTAACATTCCATTAATTGTTTTCACTTGCAGGGAATAGAGCTGTCAAACCCACAGGCCCACGGTAACCTTCTTCGAAGTGGAACCCAGAGCACCTACTTCTCCGAGACGGGCACATTTTCTTGGATCAATAGAGGTTAGAATCTGAAAATGAAAGGACCCGATGATTGAGATCAGAAGAGAGGATTGTTTCTTGGTCCCAACGATTTCATCCCATTCTGCACACAACTCTCAAGAACTCTTGGGATGCACTTGCACACAACCTTCTCAGTTGTATCGCGTGGTTTTTAGTGTAAGTACATTTAGCGCACTACAACACCACAATGTATGAAGTGAGGCAGTACACAACATTTACCAATGCTTCGAATGTGGACAATTTTTTTAGAAAATCTACTGGAATTACCTTGTCTGAAACTGTTGCATTCCAAACATTTGGCATTATGTGTTACACCTTACACTGATGGATCCTTCCATACCATTCAACCGTGTTGAGCTCCACACAAGATGGATAATTGTGATTTACTACATTTTTGAGGGAAATAGTTATTCTTCCTGTTCATCATCATGATGTTGTGATCTAGATAAAACCAGGAAGACTTAATGGTGCTCTTACGTTGTGGTATTTTGGTAACGGTAGATCACGAAACCTCTTAGTTGTGTCGTAGCTGAGATACGACAAAATGCTACTGCATCGCCATAGACACTACATGAAGTTGTCATCACTATTATCATTAGCCTCCTTCCCAGCTAGATCTTGATGATTATTGGGTCTAGATGTGACCAACAATGTTTGTTGGACATTAAGTCCTCATCATTATGGTACCATTTGTTAGAGGTTGCAACACACATAGATGATTCATCACTCTTATCAGATCTAGTATTCTTTGAACTACCATGAGTAGAGTCTAGATGTGACCTGCAATCGTTTGCTGGGCATTAAGGTCATCAACCTCATCATCAACCTGAGCTTGCACTGCCCTTTCGATGATATACTGCCCTTCGATCCATGCCATATTGTATGCATCCACCCAGAGTTATGGATAGTGTCATGAACTCTGCATCTGATGGGTGCCGCTACACAATTAGAACTATGACACGACCTTCTAACTGAATGAATATGTAATATCTCATTTACATTAACATGGGACCAACGAAAAAAATAGCGCTCTACATAATATAGTGAGGTCCTTCAAATGCTACACAAGTTATAGCACGCTAATAGCATGCTATATTTCAGAATAGCGTTTACAGAAAAAAAAAAGCCAAATATATGCGAAAATAGCGGCTCGGTCCCATTCATACCAAGATTCTTCGAGTCCATGCCCGTTCCTCCATTCAGATCACTACCATCTCCCACATCTCCCAAAATATTCTTCCGGGGACTAGATGTTGTGTTGTATCATTAAAATCTTCCTCGTAGAGACCGGCATTGCCGGATGACCTCTTCCTTAGAACACTTTCACCGCCTCCTCGCCCCATTCCTTGAGATGGCCCACGACGGTGCCTACCTGGACCTCCAAGACCTGGTTTCACCGATGAATGTTTTTTTAGAACATGGAACGGGCGCTTTCGAGTTGTTGTTTATCTTTTTTTAGACAAGGCTCTTGTTTATCTTTTTTTAGTGAAAGGCTCTTGTGTATCTTTTTTTTAGTGGTAAACCAAAACTTTATTGGGAAGTAAAAGCTCGGTTTATAGGAATAACAAACTGGTCATGGGGTAAAACCAGCCACAAATGGCGACCAGCATCTAATGAAGTAGAAAATTTATCTCTTTTTTTAGCAAAAGAAAATTTATCTAAAGACAGACAAGGAAGGCAGCCTGGACTCAGCCCAAGACCAGTCCAGGCCCAACAGGGAGAGGCGACCGAAGCAAGCAATCACACGTGTCCGAGTTTTGGGCCGAGTCCAGGCTGGACTCGGATCAAGTGATGCGGCCGGCCGAGCCCAAGCCCTTATAAGCCGGAAGCCGGCGAAGGAGCACGCAACCGTCGGCCCTTCCACAGCTCCACTGACGAAAAAAAAGAAGCAATCACAGTCGTCACCTTCATCTCCTAGCTCGGCTCTCCATCCCCTTCCCCTCTTTCTTCTCTATCAAGTCTCGCACCCCAGCCCGTCCCCAGCGCCGCCAGCGATGCCGGCCGCGGCCGTCGCGAGCCCGCCGGCATCTCTCCCTTCGCTGTCCCACGCCGCCGCCGATGTGATACGAAGCTCGATCTAGGATATATTGTTCACTCAAACGCTATGAATCTGGGATACAAGATACAGGTAGTAGCAGCAAGAAGAGGGTTCGGGGAATCGAGAGCCAGGGGGGTGGGAGAGGGGAAACGCCCAATGGCGGCCGGTTCAGTCCTCAGTTCTTCCATGTCCCTCTCTCAGAGATGAAGTGTAGTTTATATAGGCAGGTCACTCTCCCTTGGGCCTTGTGGGCTGGTCTTGGGCTCCTCATGACAAGTTATTCCCGTGACATTCCTTCCTTCTTTAAAAATCGGCTTGACCACAAGCCGACGCCGACGCTGGAGAGTTTTTTCCCAGGGTCCCATGGCACTGCTAGAGTGGTTGTAGCCTTCATGGTAGTAGCCAAGGCCGAGGTAGATTTGATCTTGGTACAAAGTGTGGATGATGTGAATCTTGTCCACGATGGCATTGAGGTAGTAGTGGTGCTGGGCGGAGGTGGGCACCATGATACTCCTACCTGTTGTTGCACAATTTTTGTGCTGATGTGGCTGAACTAGAAGCTCGCGTGGATTCCATTGCTTCAAAGAATGGGTTTCTGGACTTGTAAGCATCAGCAGAACAGTCTACCATCACAGCTGCAGAGCATTCTGGCAGAAGGCACAAGCGCCACTGACATTGGTGAGAACCCCAAGGATAGATCCTTCCAGGAGTGCAAAATAGAATTGTGTGACACAAGAACCAGGAAAGCTTCCATTGGTGTCTCGTGCAAGTATAGTTCAGTTGAGATCGCATGAGTAGCAGCATAAAAGCACCATCCTCTAGACCAAATGTTTCACGAGCTTCAACAATGCATGTGGACCATGCTCGTTCATGACCTGTTACTAGCTTGACCTTTGTTATAAACATTTGTAGCTGCAAATAGATGTTAATCATTCTTATGGCTGATGGTTGGATACACTGCTTGCACATCTCCCCCTGCTGAAACAATATTCTCCTGTCAAAAGGAGTTGACAACTGAAACCAAGCATTATAGAGCTCCATTGACACAATGAGAACTCCCCACAGATGCTCAGACCGAAGAATTCCATAGCAGATGGACCAGGAATGTTTTGTACTCTGGACTGGAAGTTGTTTGAGACAAATAACAAGGATATATCGAGCACATATAACTGCCGCTGAGGCAATGCTCTCTCGACACTTGTGACAATTATTTGCTTGTTGTCCCGGCTTCATGGCAATGCCAAAAATTCATAACGTGTAACACACTGAGATATCACCACGATATTCGACAACCCGATCTTGCTATCCCCTGGATTCCATGGTGATGTGTCACACAGAGCTCTTGGAACAAAATTTGGCAACCTAAAATTTTCTTTCAAAGAGGAGCATTTCCAAGGCAGCCAAGGCTTCAGGACCACTAATGTCCCCATCAATTCCAATAGTTTATCTTCCTGTATAGCCCCATGCCTGGCATTTTCTTGATGTGACAGAGGCCACGGCTGCAGCAGCTCATGTTGCAAGAATTTCCTGGACCCAACTGACTGTAGCAGTACTATACTACCCCGTAACAGTTCATCTCCAGGAATAAGTCCTACAAGCTTGATCAATAAAGGGCTTCCAGGAACAACTTCATGGACCTGTAGCATTCTTTTATACATAGAGCAAAGTGCTAATTCACTAGTTGCAAGAAGACTATGGCTCCCTTCACTCTCTTGTTTGTGAACTTTATATATCCCAACTTGAGTGAAATATTTTATCGGCATCGGCGGTCGAAGTAGTGCCACTAGGTAACAGTCATGTAGGTGATAGAACAGCCAGGCTACCTTCCATTGAAACCGAGCAGAGCAACAAAGAAAGATACAGAATGCACTTTTCCGCCAAAGGAGTGATGTGTGCAGAAGCTCATATCCACTTTCAAGAGATGTAACAGGAACGTTGTACTTCGGCTTCTCATTCAAGTCCTCCTGTAGTAAATTGGTCATTAGAAAACTGGGTGCAACACCACTCCAAAATATCCTAATTCTGTGTCGTTCCCAGCAAGGAGGAGCTTCAAATACTGCATTTGTTAGCTGCACACATTGAAGACAGAAAACCAGTGGCAGATGGAAATTGTCCTGCATAGAACCCATCATGTATGTAATGTGAGATTGCGCGGTCAACAAGGAAGTTCCAGGGTCCCATGGCTTCTCATGATGAAAACCACTAATCAGGTCCCACCCAAGCACTTGAACAGCAGGCAAGAATTCTGCCTTGTTCGCCTCATAGCCTTGAGCATGGATTAATGCAGATAAATATATTGCTGGTTGTCCAGGATCCCATGGCAATGTCAAGAACTCATAACATGTAACATCGGAAGGTAGGATTCTGACTGTCACTACTAATGATGGGCTTGTGTCACAGGGATACTCCAAAGTGGGCAGGAGCTTGAGCAAGGCTGTTGAGTCCATCTCCGTCATGGCCGCTGGCAGGTTGCACATCACAGGAGACACAGATTTCAGAAACTGCGGATCGAACGGGAGCACGACCACCATGTAAAGGGGTACCACGGTAGCCTGGATGGTGCCGACGGCGGTGCCCAGACCTAAGGTCGAGCAGGTGTTGTGCGCTGTGGCGGAGCAGACACTTGTTGTAGGGAGGGTGTCTTCACGCACAACATCGACATCACTTGTTGTAGGTATAACCGCCGTAATGGCTGGGGGACTGCTCGTCGAACCCCTGGTGGGCAGAGAAGCAATGAGATCAACGACAGTGTTGTCGACTCCTACAACAGGGGTGATGCTGGATTGGTTGCTTTTGGTATTGATCCTCCAAGAGGGGTGCTGCTCTATGGTCCTCCAGGCACTGGTAAGACCATGCTTGCTAAAGCTATGGCACATCACACTACTGCTGCTTTTATCAGAGTGGTTGGCTCGGAGTTTGTGCAGAAGTACTTGGGTGAGGTAAGATGCGGATAGTTGTAACCTTGTTTCTGCATTCGGTTGTTCTTATACTATCACAAAAACTATTGCATGCATTAAGCTTTGACCATGCAATAGATTCCTAGTTTGTTATGTGTTGCTTAGATTTCCTTTATTATGCGCAAGATTCCCAGTTCATTAAAAAAATAGCACTTATTTGAACTGAAGCATACTGTGAACATCTGACACACGTTCCTTTTTGTTTATATTATTATGATGCATCTTATATGCAAACCATATTTAGTTACTGTATGCATTACCAACGCAAATAAACTACTATGTGATGCATCTAAAAACATATTTAGCGTATTATTCATGCTGTCAGTGATGTTATGTGATGCTTCTTAATTTTCTGGTATTTAAGTCTTCCATACATTCCTCTTAGGGTTTACACAAGAATTTGCTACTATGTGAAGTTTTTCTTTGGTTTGCTACTTATCAGGTCTTTTGTTGATGCATTGTATCATTTATCTCATCTTAGGGCCCAAGGATGGTTCAGGATGTATTCCGCTTGGCTAAAGAGAATGCCCCGGCTATAATATTCATTGATGAGGTTGACGCAATAGCCACTGCTCGATTCGATGCTCAGACCGGGGCTGACCGAGAAGTTCAGCGAATTCTGATGGAGCTACTCAATCAAGTAGGTTTGCTGGAACTCAAGTTGTTTGCCACTTCTAACCCTAGACAATAATGCATTTGGAACATGCATATAGATGTAAATAAATAAAATAGCTGTGACTTAGATTGTAAAGCTCAAGCTCTTTAGTGTCCAATTTTACAAAATGTATACATGCTCTTAGAATTGGTATCTGTAGTTTTTTTAAGGATAGGAAGTAACTTTCTGAAAAGGCTATTGTTAAGATTATTGTGTGCAACTTTCTCATGCATTGACTGGTCCGAGTATTTATCATTGTGAATGTTGTATGCAATGCAGATGGATGGATTTGATCAGACAGTGAATGTGAAGGTTATAATGGCGACCAATCGGGCGGATACTCTAGATCCTGCTCTGTTGCGTCCAGGAAGGTTGGACAGGAAAATTGAGTTCCCTCTGCCGGACCGGAGGCAGAAGAGGCTTGTTTTCCAAGTAAGTTATGCACTTGCATTCATTGTCTTTGTTTGGAAAGATGTTATTGATAGTCCTTGTTTGGAAAGCCTTTAAAAGAAATTGGTGTTTAACAAGGCACACATTTTTTGTGGCATGTATTATGGATAAATTGACCTATAGCTCCAATTAAGTAATTAGTTGTAAGCTTGCATTTATGAACTAATGGAAATCTTTGTTTATTGATCCTTTTTGAAATTATTGCACCTTATAATTATGACGGCTTCCTTTCTTTCAGGTTTGTACTGCTAAAATGAACTTGAGCGACGAGGTTGATTTGGAAGATTATGTCTCCAGGCCCGGATAAAATCAGTGCTGCTGATGTGAGTGCCATCTCACTGTGTTAAACGGTCTTTTGATCTTTGCTCGTACTACTGCAGCATAAGAAATTTCATCTCCTCAGATTAGTTAGTCCATGATAATTTCCTTAAATCATTTAGTCTTGAAACTTATCCATAACAAGTTTCAAAGAGTAACATTGTGTCAAGTCTTTTACAGATCGCTGCCATTTGCCAGGAAGCTGGCATGCATGCTGTCCGCAAGAATCGGTATGTTATCCTCCCAAAGGACTTCGAGAAGGGTTACCGAACGAACGTCAAGAAGCCTGAAACAGACTTTGACTTCTACAAATGAGGCAACTAAGTGTTAAAAAGAGAATGCTTTGTTTTCAATCAAGTCCTCTGTATATGCTAGTACTAGTGTAAATTTTAACCCTACATGTTCCTTCAATGCTCACTCATGTTGAGATTTGTTGTCAGTTTGATTTTCGGTGCTCCGGTCCGGCTTGCTTACTACTCCCTCTGTCCCATAATGTAAGACGTTTTTTGACACTGGATGGAGGGAGTATTGGGTTTTGGTCTATTTGATCGCTCTGGTCAGCGAGGTTATGAGCATGCCGTTATACACGTGACAGAGAATATCGATCGAGACGAATAGAGCTCCACCCTAAGAGCCGAGACAGTGCCTCCCAGCAAGGAAGATATGTGGTTCCAATCTGAGTTGGCGATAGTGTCTGTACTCTACTGATGCTTCTATCTATGTTTACAAGAAGGCCATTGATAGGCGCCAATTGGCCGGCCGAAATTTTGGCCGGTCACCGCGCTGGCCTTATTTGCGAATTGTCTTCCTGTCCAGAGAAAAAACAGGGCCGCGCGTCTCTGCCGCAGATCGCCTGTGACGCTCCACCCCCACCAAGCTGCGGTTGCCAGCTCCAGCAGCTTGCCCCTTTCCCCGTCACAGCACCACCATGGCCTCACAGTTACGGTTGCAGCACGGCATTGCTTTCTTCGTCGCTGCTGCCTGCAGTTGTATCAATTGCCGGTTCCAGCAAAATTGACCCATGGTTCCAGCATCGTCGCTGACGGTTGCAGCACGGCGTTGTTTGTCTGCGACGCTGACGCCCCACGGGTTGCAACTCTGCAAATCACCGGTCCCAGCATCCCGGTGAGTCGATTCCAGCCCATGTATTGCCGGTTGCAACACCATGCTCGTCGATCACAGCACCAGAGCTCGTCGTCGTTGCCGTGGGCACTTCCAGCGCGACGAACGACCCTATGTGCTTCCAGGTGAGCGCTTGACCTCGGCTTGCAGCGGCCCTCGTCATCCTTTGCAGCTGTGATGTGTGACTCCCGCGGCAAGTGGTCGGGCAGGGAAGATTGGTTCGGATTTGACGACGGCCATCTCCGGCGAGATGCTGTACGGTGGTCGACTGGTCGGGCAAAGGAGGAGGAGAACGTGCGGTTGGTCACAGGAATTTGTTTGTTGTACAAGTTATTATATGCTACACTAGTTGGCTATGCAAGGATAATTACAGTTTTTACAATATACATCCAATTCTTACAGTTATATATCAACTAGACTCCGGGAACAGGCACCCGGAGAACAGGGCGCAACATGAGCTTGTCCCTCCGCCGCGCGGTGATCCCGAATGCCTCGGTCATGTCGAGCTCCGCCGACTCTGGCCCCGACCACTCCCAGTCAAAGTGGAAGAGCAGGCTCGCGAGCACCAGCTCGACGTTGGCGAGGCCGAACGCCATCCCGGGGCACATCCTCCGGCCGGCACCAAACGGCAGGAACGCAAAGTCGCCACCTCCGAAGTCGGCCGCCGCCGCCGCCGCCTCCCCCTTGAGCCTTTCCGGCCGGAACTCATCGGGCGCGTCGGGCCAGTAGCGCTCGTCGCGGCCCAGTGCCCAGGCGTTGACTAGCACCTGCGTACCACGCGGCACATCGTATCCCAGCACCTGGCATGGTTCCTGGCACTCGCGCGGGAGCAACAACGGTAGGGGAGTGTGCAGCCGCAGGGTCTCCTGGATGACCAGGTGTAGGTAAGTGAGCTCACTTAGAGCATGCTCGGCCACGGTGCCGCGGGCATGGAAGGCTTGCCGCACCTCCGTCGTCGCCTTTTGCATGACCCTCGGGTTCTTGATCAGCTCTGCCATGGCCCACTCCAACGTGGTCGCCGCCGTCTCGCTGCCGGCGCCAAATATGTCCTGCATGCAAAACATGGAATTTCTAAGGTGACCGGTCTGCATACTTTCCCGATGAACGGCGAATTTATTAGCTAGTAACAGAGAATACTCCTTGAAGCATAGGCGAATTCTATTTCGAAATGAAAGAAAGCATAAAAATGGCGGAAGCGAAATCAATCCTTAGATTACACTAATATTTTTCCACTAAAAAAAAGAAAGATTACACTGACATTTTGATACAGGCTTACACGTTTCAACTACTTTGGATAGATAGTTCGTCAACAAAAGATGATAGATAGCACCGCTGCATGGTTCGAAAAAGTCAACAAAAAAGTCACATGGTCACGAGTTCACGATAGCAAAATTAACCATTTCTAGATCATAGTAACATTTTGATAAAACCGTACACGTCTCAACCACTTTGAATGGATAGTTCGTCAACAAAATACGTCACATGATCACGATAGCACGGAAGCCACTAGACGAGAACACTTACGAAGATGACGGATTTGATGGCGTCCATGTCGAGCGGAAACTGGAGCGCGCCCTCCTTCTGGATCCTCAGCAGCACGTAGAGCAGGTCCTCGTCGTGGCCTCCGCCGCCGCCCATCCTCTCCAGGTGCTCCCGGACGACGCCGTCGAGGATGCCGTACACGGTGTCGCGGCACTCCTGAGCGCGGCGCACGGCGCTGCTGAGCCGCGCGGCGAGCCGCGAGGATGGCCACAGGTCGGCCGGGTTGAACCCGGCCGCCAGCTGCATGGAGCGGTCGAGCGCCCGGAGGAACGCGTCGCGCTCCCGGCACCGGTCGCCCAGCACGGCGCGCACCGTGCTGTCCGCCACGAGCGCGGCGAGCAGCACGCGCATGTCCACGGGGCGCGCGGCCGCCGCGGCCACGGCGACGCCGCGGAGCGCGGCGGCGACCTCCTCCTCGCGGATGGCGCGGAAGGAGAGGACGCGGCGCGCGGTGAGGAGCTCCGCGACGGCGATCTTCCGGAGCTGGCGCCAGTAGTCCCCGTAGGGCGCGAAGATGATGTCCCGGCCGCCGTTGGTGAGCACGCGCATGGTGGCGCTCAGGGGCCGCGTCGCGAACGCCGTGTCGTGGGTCCTCATCACCTCGCGCGCGCCCTCCCGGGAGGACACCACCAGCGTGGGCACCTCGCCGAGCCGGAGCAGCATGGCCGGCCCGTGGCGCCGCGCCAGGTCGCGCATCGCGCGGTGAGGGAGCTGCCCGGCGAGGAGGAGGTGGTGCAGGCTCCCGATCACCGGCAGCTGCCACGGCCCCGGCGGCAGGCGCAGGCCGTCGGCGGCACCATCACCGCGCGCGCCCCGGCGCCTGCGGCCCGCGAGCACGATGAGCAGTGACACGAGAGCTAGGCCGAGGTAGACGACCACATAGGCGCCCTCCATTCGTGATCTGGGGTCCGAGCACGGCGAGGAGCCAGCGTTGCTTCCGGATTTAGTCATGTAAGTTACGTACCGAATTTCTCTTCCGGAGTACACGTGATGACAGTGATGTGGATAACGAAGTGCTTGGAACTACCGACAGATAAATCCTGTCTCAACTGATTTGTGGAAATTTGTGCACCTCATGGACGGATGAAATTGAGTATACTAACTTGCACTGCATAGACAACACGGACGCGACTAGGGAGCACACGTGTGCTCCTTAGTGTTTCCGGGCAAACAGCCAAAAATGGAAGTTTTTGTCTTAATGTTATGATGCAAAATCCATTTCAAGGAAAGAAAGATCTTCTCCCATGTCGAAATTAAGCTTCGTTTTCACAGTTAGGTTTTTGGTTATGAGCTCTTCAAAACTAGATTCCATATAGGTATGTTTCGATGAACTTTTTTTTCTCAGGCAACTTTGGTGCCACGGCGAGGCAAGTTTTGTACTACAGCAATCAACTTTTGTTTAGCCTGCATATCATCGTCACGTATCATCCCGATGTTCTTTTGAGTTGGCTACGATGACTACCAAATTGCGTGGCATCATCTGTAAATTGCCTATATTTGGTTGGTGGGCGAGGGTGTGGGTCGTGGGTGTTTTTCCTCCTGCGCGGCGCGATCTAAATCGAACGACGCTCGCGGGTGTGTGCTCGCAACCGCCAAAAGTGCAGCTGCACTAATTAGAATTTGGGTTGATTCAAAGTTTTTTTATAAGAATTTTGGAGGATTAAAAATCTTTGTAACTTTCTATATCTGGTTGGAATTCTCTTGAGAAATCCATTGCACTAGATTTCATATAGATTTTTTTTTCATCCGCACAAACAGTTCTTTGTTTTTCCTGCTGTGCAATCAAACACGCTTTGGCGTAAACAAAATCTTGTAGGACTTGTGTGGACATGCTACTGCAATTTTCCCTATTCCCACTTTTTTGCATGATAAGATTACTTAGATCATGATAAGAATTCCTTAAATCAGTATTGCCATGACAGTTGTTGAACAGATGAAAAGTTTTTCCTGCAAAAAAAGCCTTATTAGGCCATGTTTGGCCATTTCTCAGCGCTTATCTCTTAGCACATTACCATATGCAAAATATTGTTGTATTTTAAGAGGAGAAAGGGGAGCTGTATGTTAATGAAAATACGGCTCTTAGCTCGTTTCTCTACGAATTATAATTAATAATTTGACCCCGTGTGGCTTATTTTCTTATATTCCATGTATTGATTTTTTAATATTAATTTTTTATAACAAATTCTGAAAATATATAACCTAATTCCAAACTTTCACTTGTATGACCAGGTCATCCTCATGTAGAAGGAAGAGGGACTCTTCCTCAGTGCATTGGCCGAAGAGGAAGTCTTCGTTCTTGTGGTGGCCGAAGACAACTCTTCGGTCGCCTTTAGAACAAAGATCAGCGGGTCTTGGCCGAAGAGGCGTCTTTGTTGTGTAGTGGGCTGAAGAGATGATCTTCGCCAGCGTCCCGACCAAAGAGGATGTCTTCATTCACCACACGGACGAAGAGTTCAGGATAAGGATCCTGACCGTCTTCTTCCTCCCGATCGTGCTATTCCTCTTTCTCCCTCTTCCCTTCGCCATTTTTACCGGTTCCAGCTCCTTTTCGTACCATATACACTGCTAACCACCAAATCATGGCAATTGAGAGGCTTGCAAACAAGTGGAAGGTAGCGAGACCAAACGATAGCATGAAGGCATATATCAAGCAAAGCTAGTATATCCAAGGTAATGATGATCCTTGCCTCAAATCCTACTTTGAAGAAGACCGAACCCATGAAGTGTAGTCAAACAAAAAGTACGTAGTCAAACGAATCCTCGCACTCCATGTCTCCGTATCATTACCGAAGCTAACGAGAAGAGGCAAAACCTGATTCGCAAGGAGCAGCTCTCCTATGTAGGGTGGGATCTATGGCAGTTTTTGGAGCCTTCGATTTTGATCGGACGGCTCCAGGTCAGTCGGGTGGTCTACTGAAGAAACTGAAGATGTTTAGGGTAGTTTGGGGTTGATTCGAACTATCTGATCACGATCAGTCGGTTCGGGTTGGGGAAAGTTTTCGGACTAGGTTGCGTGTGGGTTTAAATATGTGGGCTATGTTAGAGAAGAGAGGGAAAATGAAAGGCCCGGTTGGGATCTACCAAACGATTTATGAGTTTATTTTATAAAAACACCCGAATAAAATCCGGTATAGCGTCAATGGACTGTCGATACAACGTGGATAATGCAATAATGAATGCAACGAATAAATAATTACAGCACACATATAATAATATATTAGGCCAAAGAATCCGGGGAACCGGTCTCTGTCTGTTACATGATGACTTCGCACCATGTTGCACAAGACATACGGGAAGGAGCTGAGGAGCCCAACAGTACATCCTTTCCCGCCGAGGAGGTGGAGGAGGAAGTGACGAACCAACCGCTGTCGGAGCCTCGGATGGGGGAGGCTGTGACGAGCACACGTCGGGGCAGAGCTTAGTATCAAGCGAGCATCGATTTGCGTCGCATCAAAAGGTCGCTGGCGACACAATAGTCAGGAGCCATCGAAGAGATGGAACATCATCTCCACACTCATCGAGCCGTTGAGGGATCTGGGTGACCACCGCCACCGACATGGGAATTTCAGACCGTGTGTGTGCCGGTGTGTTGGGGAATTGGGTTTGGGTTTGACCTGGTTAGGACGACAGGAGCAAATTGGCTCTCAGGCAGGGACTGGTTTGCAAATTGTGCGTATAGATCTCTCTACCCGAATCTGGGCCATCAATCTGCCATCCGATGGTCCAGATCAGTTTTTCTATTCTTTCATGGTAAGATCAAATTCTTTTTTTATAATAGATCATATTCTATTTGCAGTCTATCGGAACTGTACGTGCAACCATGCAGCCAGAAAATACTACTCCCTTCGTCTCATAATATAAAAACGTTTTTTATACTAGTACAATGTTAAAAACGTTCTTATATTTTGAGACAGAGGGAGTAGGACGGAAGAGCCACGTGAGACGGACGGCGTAGTACGAACATTTAGGAGGAAGAAACCTTCCTCCCTTTATTGTTGGGAAGGAACTTAGATTTTTTTGTCTTTCTGCATCGATCCAATCTGGCATACAATCTGGTAGCGGTCTGGCTGCTTCGTCTTTTTTCCCTATAATTACTCCTATCCGGGTGACCAAGCCCTCAGGCTACGCCGACGGCGGCGACAAGAGTTGATCGGCGTTGTACATGAAGTTGCTACTCGAGACACCACATGGCTTCGCCATCTTCACCGTGCGCAAGCCCGACTGCCTCCACGAGGACGAGGACAAGGCCCTCAAGGCACGTCTTCTCAATAGTTTCCTTTTCTTCCTTCCTTCGTTCCAACTAATTCATACTACTCAACAATGATGATGATGCAGTACCTTTGGACATACTTCGTGTGGCGTTCGTCTGTCAATTCCATTGTAAGTACTACTTACATTACTCTAGTATACAGTAGAACTTGAAGACAGTAGTAGCCGCGTCTGTCTATTCTTATGGAAAATAAAGATATATATTGAACATGTTAGGAGCATATGATAAGATTTGGATCAGAGCATATTTTTAAAAAGTTTGAGCATTGCATCAGGTAGAAATGAAGTCAAACCTAACAAAAATGGAACAACAATGATGTTCTAATCGTCCGAAGTGTCGGCCACAAATATTAGACTGAAATTTCATTTCTCCAATCATGTTGCACTGTATTGTGGCTAGGAAATTCTGCAATCTAGATCTTTCTTGTCTTCTGTTGGAATCAACATTTCATATGAACCATCTCCTAATCAAATGTCCTTTTGCTTGGGCGGTCTGGTTCTGGTTGATGCAACCATTGCCTCTCAACATTGCGTGCCCACGGCAAGTCTTGATCATCGTCACATGGCGAGAACAGGCCTGCGACACAGATGAAGGAGTTTAATGCTCTCATCAACCTCCTGATGTTTTCCACATGGAAGGAGCGGAATGAACCGCACATTCGAGAAATAGAAACGCAACGGAATAGGCCCTGCCGCCGCCGTTCGCTGAGCGGCCTTTGCCCATCGGCATCCCCCCGACGGCGGCAGAGGAAC